>NW_011499915.1:865442-928963 GCF_000495115.2 Populus euphratica
CTGTGATAAAAGGCGACCGCCTATGATGAAAGGCGAAGACACCAAAGAGAGTTGGTGTAGGTGGAGCTGTCAAGTGTAATGATGAAAGACGTAGAAGCTCCAAACATAGAAAGAGAAAGTTGCGGTATACTCCTCGTAATCATCAAACATAGTATAGAGATACGGAAGAATAAAGAAATATTTGAAAAATTGAAAATATAGAATTGTTGTTATTGTGGTTGCAAATATAATTCTTTATTGATGAAATTACTTTTTTATATAAGAGTTTTAATAAGGAACTTCATAAAAATAATGAAAAGATTTTAATAGAAAAATAGCTGAACAACTTTTTTTGCAACTAACATCCTAACAAATAGGGCTAATCTTGACTCAATCTTTTTGGCATCAAGGACCACTTCTTCAGCAACAAATGAGGCAACCATCAACAATATATAACACCGGAAAGCAAGAAAACTTCTTTAGAATCTATGGTGAATTGTTGTCCATTTGGCCCTAGCCAAAAGCAGCAAACAAGCCATGGAGCAGGACTGTTTCAGTGCGCTGAATACTTTCCACATAAAATAATCTAAAGCTTCAGAAATCATCAAAGAAAAAATTGCCAGAAATGGACGGCAATTAAACAACAGTGCGCGCACACATATTTGCTAGCGATGCCTTGAGTGTTTTCCGTATAAGATAATCTATAGCTGCAGCTATCATGCATGAAAAACTGCCAGAAACAGAAGGCAAATACCGGTGAGCCATGAATTGGTCATTCACCAGAGACCTTGCTGCTGCCTTGACTTGGTCATTAACCGACCAATACCTCAGCTCACTGCTATAAGAATATTCTATATGGGCATTTCTTTTGTGCAATAAGTTAAGAAAGCCGATTTTGCCATCATAGCCGATTTTGCCATCATTGGTGCCTTCGCTTTTTTCAAAATTAACCAAAGCTTTCTCTTATAATCAGCAACATTAATTATATTGCCACCATCTATAAGGACAAGTAGAATCCTGTCAGAAATAGATAATCCCGGCAAAGATCTGTGCGAAGTTTTAATCAAGTGGCAGTATTTAATTAACAGAATGATTCAAATAGACAGTCCACGATATGCATCGCAGGCACCGATATATTCATTGTTTCTCTGTGTAGTCAAGACCATTTCACATCTCACTCAAACACAAGTTCAACATAGAACACAGTTTTACAGCGAAGTACGATATGGTTACCAAGAAACCATTGAGATCTTCGCTTCTCTCATCACTAATTTTCTTTCTTTTAGCAATATCATGCCATGCATTCTCGATTAGAGAAGCTAGCATAAGTGATCTCCAACTTGCTTTTAAGCAGAAGAAGCTCACCTCAAGGCAACTAGTCGAGTTCTACATTGGAGAAATCCATGGGCTCAATTCAGTCCTTAAAGGGGTCATAGAAATAAACCCTGATGCACTCTATCAAGCTGATAGAGCCGACTATGAGCGGAGGGTTAGGGCACAAGGTGCTCTGGTTGGCTTGCATGGCATTCCTATACTGCTAAAGGATAACATTGCCACCAAAGATAAGCTGAACACAACAGCTGGCTCTTTTGCGCTGCTTCGATCAGTTGTCCCTCGCGATGCAGGGGTAGTGGCAAAGTTAAGGAAATCTGGCGCTATAATTCTTGGAAAGGCTAGTTTGAGTGAGTGGGCTGCTTTCAGATCACTTGATGCACCTAATGGTTTTAGTGCTAGAGGTGGCCAAGGAAAGGTGAGTAAGAGGGGTGTTTGGTATTCAAGTTGAATCTGTTTTTTATTAAAATTTGAATCTTTTAATTTAAATTAATTTTTTATATTTTTATATTATTATGATGTGTTGATATTAAAAATAAATATTTTAAAATTATTATTTTAAGCAAAAAAACACCTTGAACAGTTTTAACCGCATAATCCTTGCCGAAGTTTCTCTGTTTTTTTAATCAGTTTTTGTTGGCCTTTCGCTCTTCAATTATTTGCTTGAATATTCACGATATGATCAGCCATGGCCCGAAGAAATATCCATCGTTGTTGGTAGAGTAACGCTCTAGTGTTCTGGATCTTTGTGCAGAATCCATATGTTCTATCAGATGATCCTTGTGGATCAAGTAGCGGGTCAGCAATATCGGTAGCAGCAAATTTTGTAGCAGTATCACTAGGGACTGAGACTGATGGCTCCATCTTATGTCCATCTAATGCAAATTCGGTGGTGGGCATAAAACCAACAGTTGGTCTCACCAGCCGAGCTGGGGTTATCCCAATTTCTCCTAGACAGGACACTGTTGGGTGAGTGTTCTTATATTAATCCTATCACATCACTGCATTAATCTTCACTCAATTAGTCAATCATATCAACAATATATATGGTCCACTTATTGTCAAGTCGTTCCATTGATTTCAGTCAACAGATAATCACCCCTTGGCTTTGTATGGAGCAGGCCTATCTGCAGGACTGTATCGGATGCTGTTATCGTCCTTGATGCCATTGTAGGTGTTGATTACAACGATGGTGCAACCCAAGAAGCATCAAAGTACATCCCACACGGCGGCTACAAACAATTTCTCAAGCCTTATGGATTGAAAGGGAAGAGACTTGGAATAGTAAGGAATCCATTCTTGGGTTTTGCCAGTAAAGCAGAGAGTCAAGCTTTTGAGTATCATCTTCAAACACTAAGGTAATAAAAAAAATATTCTAACCATTAATTTAAGTTTTTTTTTTTTTTTATCAAATATGTGATTGTGTAATACAAGTTTTATCTTCAAACGAAGACAAGGAGGTTCAGTTATAGTTGACCATTTGGAAATAGCCAACATCAATGCTATCTTAAATTCCACTGGGAGCGGTGAAGCAATAGCATTGCTAGCTGAGTTCAAAATATCCTTGAATACATACTTGAAAGATCTGGTGGCTTCCCCAGTCAGAACCTTAGCCGATGTTATTGCATTCAACCAAAAATTTGCAGATCTTGTGAGTATATGGGAACAGGTTTTCTTTCAATTTTTTATGTACAATGATCAATATTTAAGCTACACCAGTAATTCTAAGAATGCATGATTACATCTGACAATCTTAATATATTTCAATGGCCATACAGGAAAAGATCAACGAATTTGGTCAAGACATCTTTCTTCTAGCTCAAGCTACAAATGGGATCGGCAAAATAGAGAAGGCAGCATTAATAAGTTTAGAGAAACTGACAAGAGATGGATTTCAGAAGATGATGAGGTATTATAAGCTAGATGCCATGGTCACACCTGGTGCAGGTTTTGCACCTGTTCTTGCAATCGGAGGATTCCCAGGGATCAATGTCCCCTCAGGATATGATGATAAGGGTGTGCCTTTTGGCATAAACTTTGGAGGATTGAAGGGTACAGAACCAAAGCTAATTCAGATTGCATTTGGTTTTGAGCAGGCTACTAAAATTAGAAAGCCTCCCACATTCAAGGCTTGAAGCTTCAAAAGAATGTCTTCTTTGAAATTCCAAGTTTTATATTGCATTGATCAATAATTATAGATTTTTTTTTTGGTCTTAGGGTTTGTTATTTTGTATCTGTTCTGTTGGCTTAAAGGTATGACACTAGCCAATTCTGTTTTGTAACAAAAAAATATTCAGTAACTTGGATCCGAAATCAATTTATTGTCTTCATATGGATTTAATTCCTAGTAAAATCAGGAAATCTCTCTCCTTCTATGTTTCGGATGAGATCAATACTATATATACCTAGGTACTCAGACTTGGTTTTCTCGCAAATTCATTCAAGCAACCTTCGAGGTCTTTCTCTTGCCAGTGCTCTCTATTCGCTAGTTTAGCCTTCTCAAAAACATTAATTCATTGTCTTTCAATCATGGTTTTCAAGAAAACTGTGGTTATTTTCTTCTTGACTACGGCTCTTTGTGGAGTCTCCATGGCTGCTCGTCTTTACCAGGTTGGTGGTTCTGCTGGTTGGACAAGCATGGGGGACAATGATTACCAAGATTGGGCAGCCAACAAGAAGTTTCATGTCGGTGATACTCTTGTTTTCCACCACGACTATCGATTCCACGATGTGAAGCAAGTGACTCGCCAAGATTTCAAGTCATGCAATGTAGCATCTCCAATAGCTAGTTACTACAATCACCACGGCTATGATTCACTGACTCTTAATAGACTTGGCCACTTCTACTTCATATCTGCTTTCCCTGATCACTGCCAAGCTGGACAAAAGATTGATATCTTCGTCACACCAGAAACTTCAAGTCCGACTCCTCCGCCTTTGAGCTCACCTATCAGTGCTGCATCAGCAACGTCCAGTGCTCCATCTCTTCATCTATCTTGGACTCTGAGCGTGCTTGCGTTCTGTCTCTTAGGATTTGCTTGTTAGGTAGTTTTTCAAGCAGATTCTGTGTCCATCTTGGATGGTTTTCCTCTCGTTGTATTAGTTCTATTACTTTTGTTATTAACTGATAGGAAAGATTTAAAATTAAACTTAATTTAGGATAGTTTATAATTCTTTCTTTCTTTCGATCTCTTCTGAGTCCAAATTCAACTGTTGTCTACATGTAAATGGTGTTACTTACTCTGAATTTTTCTGATGGCTTTAGCAGTTTGATCTCGGCGTCAAATGGAAAAATTGGCAGATATTAATGTCCCGTTGAATTATGTACAATCAATAATTGAATCCCAGATACAAACGCATACTCTCTGTGTTGTCACACCTGAAAGAAAACAGAAGCTTAATAACATACAATATTGTAAGGAAATGTAATACATTAGAGCCAAATTTATTTGCTTTTGTCAAAATTTTTCTTGTGAAATAATCTGCAAAACTCCAGAGAGAAAAACTTCAAGAAATGGACGGCAGATACCATAAGCCATGAATTGGACAAAATATGCACCAGAGACCCTATAGCCTTAGCATGCTAGTAAATTAGCGAGCACTTCAGCTCAGTGCTGTAAGGATATTTCTAAAGTTAATATATCAATGCTGCGATAAGTTAAGAAAGATGATTATGACATGGTTGGAAAGATAAAGAACAGACAATTCTGACAAAGAGCAGTACAAAACATCTCAGTAAGTGTCTTATGACTCACAGCAGCACTAGAATACAGTCCTCCATTCAGTTAGTCATGGCTACCAAGACAGTAGACAGTACTAAACTTCTCACTCGTCTCGTCACTAACTTTCATTATTTTAGCAATACCAATCCATGCATTCTTGATCAAGGTAGCAAGCATATGTGATCTCCAGCTTGCTTTTAAGCAGAACCAACTCACGTCAAGGAAACTGGTTGAGTTCTACATTGGAGAAATCAATAGACTGAACTCATTCCTAAAAGGGGTCATAGAAATAATTCCTGATGCACCTCGCCAAGCTGATAAGGCTGATGACGAGCTCAGTGTTAGGGCACCAGGTTCAATGGTTGGTTTGCATGGCATTCCTATCCTTCTCAAGGATAACATTGCTACCGTTGAACACCTCGTCTGGATCTTTTGCACTGCTTGAATCAGTCGTGCGTCATGACGCAGGTATTGTTGTGAAGTTGAGGGAAGCTGGAGCTATAATTCTTGAAAAGGCTAGCTTGAGTAAGCAGGCTGCTTTCATGTCACTTGAAACCCCTACGGTTTGAGTGCTAGAGGAGGCCAAGGAAAGGTGAGCTAAGGTGTTTTAATTCTTCAGATGGCAGGACTTGGACAGAAAGATTATACAGATTTGATAAACTAACTTTCTGGTGTTTTGAATCTTTTTGCAGAACCCTTGTGTTCTATCAGCAGACCCTTGTGGATCAAGTAGTGGGTCAGCAATATCAGTGGCAGCAAATTTGGTAGCAGTGTCTCTAGGAACTGAGATTGAAGGCTCCATCTAATGCTAACTCAGTGGTAGGCATAAGACCAACAGTTTGTCTCATCATCGGAGCTGGTGGTCTCCCGATTTCTCTTAGACAAGAAACTGCTGGGTTAGTGATCTTCTGTTATCCATATCAGCTTATGAGATGTGAAAGACCTATTTAAGAAGCAGGAATATTTTCCCAATCACAAGTAGAAAACGGCTACCAAAAAGAAAATGATTGTCATGAAGATGAATTAAACTTTATATGTATGTTTCCACTGCATTTTAGCAACTTGTAAAGCTATACGGCGTTCACCTAAAAGAGTAATTTGTTAGTCATTACAACTACAGAGGACTCTGTTTCGAAACTATTGTATTGAATTCAAGGAACATAAATGCATCTCTTGGCTCTGGATGGAACAGACCTATCTGCAGGAAGTTTCAGTTTAATTTCTAAAATATATTTTAATTAAATTTTATCTTATTAAATCATTCTAGATTAATTTTTAATTAATGGTTCTTAAGTGTGAAAACACAATCTTGAAATAATGATATTGTTAAACTGAAATGGTACGTGTGTGTGTGTGATTTGAATGATCTCTCAGCAAAAATAGTAAATGAATATACTGTGGTAATGCACTCTCCCAGGTTTAGTATTGGTTTGTTCTTTTACATAATTTACCTGTTCCGATCTCTTCATTTCACTGTAAACTCTAACAGGAGAAAGTGTCGTTGGAATATAAACTCACGTAGAAATTGCTAGTGGCTACTGGCTACTGGCTAGCGTTGGAGCATACGCTGTGCGCGGATCAAGTAGTGGGTCAGCAATATCAGTGGCAGCAAATTTGGTAGCAGTGTCTCTAGGAACTGAGATTGAAGGCTCCATCTAATGCTAACTCAGTGGTAGGCATAAGACCAACAGTTTGTCTCATCATCGGAGCTGGTGGTCTCCCGATTTCTCTTAGACAAGAAACTGCTGGGTTAGTGATCTTCTGTTATCCATATCAGCTTATGAGATGTGAAAGACCTATTTAAGAAGCAGGAATATTTTCCCAATCACAAGTAGAAAACGGCTACCAAAAAGAAAATGATTGTCATGAAGATGAATTAAACTTTATATGTATGTTTCCACTGCATTTTAGCAACTTGTAAAGCTATACGGCGTTCACCTAAAAGAGTAATTTGTTAGTCATTACAACTACAGAGGACTCTGTTTCGAAACTATTGTATTGAATTCAAGGAACATAAATGCATCTCTTGGCTCTGGATGGAACAGACCTATCTGCAGGAAGTTTCAGTTTAATTTCTAAAATATATTTTAATTAAATTTTATCTTATTAAATCATTCTAGATTAATTTTTAACTAATAATTTTTAATGTATTTGACTCATTATATTTGTAATATATTAGCCCAAATATAAATTATAATTATAATTAAATAAATTAAATAATTTAATTTATTATCAATTCAACAATTTATATAATTTATTTTATATCCAAAATTTGTTCTTTCATTACCTAAATTAAGATAACATATAACATGACAAAAGTATAACATTCTCTATATAAAATGATTTAGTAATTTCAAGTCTAAAAATCACTTACATAACTATTATGTGAACCTTTACATGGATAAACGTGATTTTTTTCATATGAAATTTTCATTCAGGTTAGTTCAATATAAATATTTTATAACAAGTACCTATATATTAGTTATAGATATCTCTTACGAGAACAACTGTTTCTTTTCATAATAAAAAAACATTATATATATAGTCTATATATATATATATATATAGTCTTTATGGTTTTAATGAATATACAGTATTTAAAAAAAATATCAATTAGAAACATTTTAAAAATAACATTTTTATATAATAAAAATCTCATAATTATAGCAATTTTATAATATTTTTATAAAATGTTTTTATTATATAGACTTTATTTTTATTTTAGATCCATTAATCTAATATTATATAAATATTAAAATAAATTATTTTTTTATTAATAATAAATATATATTTATATAAATATAATAATATCACAAATAACCAATCAATTAATTAAAAAACATATTACACTAACATATTCGTATTCACATGGTAACTTGGGAGATTATATGTTTTTGCTGCAACATAATTACAGGTAGGACGCATCTATGTAAAGACTATTTGTTCTCCTTTAAATTTTGTTGGTAACTTGTGCAGAATCGATGGAAGCTTTTGCTGTACGAAGAGCAGTTTCTCAAATTTCATTTATTATTATTGTTATTAATCTGGATGAACTGGAACACTTCTGCATTTTTATACTGAAGAAAAAAATTCATATAATTGTTCATAGATTTTTTAAGCTTTTATAATAAAACAACTCAATTTCATTATAAAAATTCAAAACAAATCTTGAAAAACTAAAAATAATACTAAATATAACTTGGATTCATTATAATAAAATCTTAAAAGAATCCAAAAATATGTAGCCTAATAAAAAAAACCCAAAAAAACAATTGAAATAATTTTGATTTAAATCAGTTTAAAAAAATGAATTAAAATTAATAAATTTAAAGTTAATTTTAGTTTAATTTAGTTTAAAAACTTAAAAAAATTATTTTAATTTAGATATTTATTTTAGAATCAAATTGAAATACATGACTTTATTTAAAGAGTATTTAAGACTGAGATGATAATTTTTTTCAAGTATTTTTTATTTGAAAATATATTAAAATAATATTTATTTTATTTTTTAAAAAATATTTTTGATATCAATATATTAAAATATTTAAAAAATATAAAAAAATTAAAAAATTATTTTTAAAATATTTTTAAAACATAAAAATAAATAATAACTTAATAGCCACGCACACCGTTTGATTTTTCCTCCTTGATTGGTGCGCTTCTTTTTGAAATCCGATATCCAAAAAGCAATAGCACTGTCGGAAAGTTATGTTCACACCCTTGTGCCGAGTAAGCATACTATTAAATTAATATGAATTGACCATCCTAGGCTATGGCCATACATTAATATCTAGTTAAGTACTCATGATAAAATTGGTTTAAATTTTTTAATATAAAAATTTAAATATTATTAATATTATTTAAAAAAATAATTGAATAAGAATTGTTTTGATATAATTAATTGAATTTGCAGGTTAAAAAACAATTTATATAACTCCTGAAAATATAATTTCACTAAAAAAATAAAGATATTATTTTTTTAATATTAAAATAATAATATAATAGATTGAATTAGATTAATTTGAATCATATTAAATTTATAATCCGAATTATGAGACTTTAATAACCTTCCAAAAAGCAAATCAAAATAAATTATAAAGTTTAATTCTTAGTCGAATCAATATTGAAAGTTAAAATTTAAAAAAATAATTCAAAAAAGATTTATTTGGTCATGAGACCAAGATATTCTTCTAGAAAATAAATAGAAACAAATTATGAAACTTAATTCTTAACCAATCTAGTATTGAATAATAAAATTTAAAAATATCAATTAAAAATGAGATATAAAAAACAGTATAAGTATACTCAAGTTAATCTTTTAAACATTATTCTCAACTCATGAGGTTCAAATAACATAATAGAAAATGAACAAAATAAATTATGTTCAACCAATTCAATATTAAAAGATAAAATTAAAAAAATTAATTAAAAAAATTAATTAACCATATTATCCTGTTAAACTTGAAATTTGTATAATGAGGATATAATAAATCAATAAAAAAATTAATATTAAAAAATAAAATTAAAAAAACATTGTATTTTTTTTTTAAAAAAGTGAAGTAATATTTAATTAATAATAATATGTGAGGAGAGGAGAGGCACCGTAAACCTTCTCTTTTAGTTTATAATTAGTAATTATTAATTAATTAATTAATTAATTAATTCTATCAGTAACCATAAATTAATATAAATATATAGAAACGTCCTGTATTGCTGCTTCAGCCTGCAGTATTTGTCTACTTAAGGCAGCACCATCTCCTATCTCACCCGTAGCCTACTTCAGACTTGAAAACTCAGCTGGGCGACTCAGTTGAGCACTTCTCATCTTATAAGCTATGGCCAACAATTCTCTACTGTTTTTAATTCTTGCCTCTTTATTATTATCTGGGTTCTTTACCAAGACAAGCAGTGCCTTCTCAATTGAAGAAGCAACTATAGATGATCTTCAACTAGCTTTTAAGCAAAACCAACTAACCTCTAGACAACTCGTTGGGTTCTACCTCAAACGGATCCGCAGACTCAATCCGCTTCTTAGAGGGGTCATAGAGGTGAACCCTGATGCACTCTTTCTAGCCGATAAGGCTGACCGAGAGCGCAGGGTCAACGCCACGGGGTCAACTGGTGGTTTGCACGGGATTCCTATCCTGCTCAAGGACAATATTGCAACCAAAGACAAACTGAACACTACAGCTGGTTCTTATGCACTCCTTGGATCAGTTGTGCCTCGGGATGCAGGTGTGGTAATGAAGTTGAGGAAAGCTGGAGCTATCATATTAGGGAAGTCTAGCTTGAGTGAGTGGGCTAATTTCAGGACAAATGGCGCACCCTCAGGTTTTTGTGGGAGAAGCGGCCAAGGAAAGGTGAGTTGCTTAATTACTCGCACAAGTCAGTTGTTCAAGCCTTTCTTGAAATGATTCATCACTTATCCAGGCTTCTAACTGCATGTCATGACTCTGCTATGCTAAACATTACCGTCATCTCATGGACTTTTGGAGTTATGTCTGAAACTAACAGATAATTCTGGGGTTTGATTGTGATTATAATCAATCATTTTGTAAAATTCAAAAGGTTTTCTAGCTTATGCTAAGAACAAACAAGCAGGAAGCACGATTGGCATTCCAATGCTACAAGTTCTGTGACGATTGTCTTCCGAATGACTTGTCAATTGCACTGACGACATGAGATAATAATTGTGTGACCTTTATTTGCAGAATCCATATGTTTTGTCCGTGACTCCTTGTGGGTCAAGCAGCGGGTCAGGAATATCAGTGGCAGCGAACTTGGCAGCCGTGTCACTTGGGACCGAGACTGATGGCTCCATCCTATGTCCATCGAGTTACAACTCAATTGTGGGCATCAAACCCACTGTTGGTCTCACTAGTAGAGCTGGGGTTATCCCCATCACCCCTAGACAGGACACTGTGGGGTAGGTGAATTCTTAGCCGACTGTGATAATTTTACTAGCATCAGCAATTGAGATAATGTGAATCAGTATTTGCTGTATTATACTGAATGGTCGGTAAGATTTATGCTGGTTTCTGGTTGTTACATGTTGGATGGAGCAGGCCAATGTGCAGGACAGTATCGGACGCTGTATATGTTCTTGATGCCATTGTAGGCTTTGATTCAAATGATGCTGCAACCAGAGAAGCAGCAAAATATATTCCAAACGGTGGCTACAGACAATTTCTTAACCCTCTTGGGCTTAAAGGGAAGAGATTGGGGATATTGAGGACTCTATTTTACAATTCGGGCAACGATAAAGGATCCCGTCGGCATCAAACTTTTGAGCACCATTTTCAAACACTAAGGTAAAAAAAACCAAGTGTTTTTCTGGTGTCATTTTCGTTTTTTGTTTTTGTTCATAAAAAATTGAAAATAAAATATAAAAACTTGCTCGTTTTTGTTTTTTGTTTTCAATAAATAAAAAATGAGAACAAGTTTTCAAAACTTAAAAAAAAATGTTTCTCAAAAGTTGTGCAGTTAATCTACAGAGTATATATATGACTTTAGTGATTATTGGGCTAATAACATATACGAGACACCTAGATAATTTATAATTAAATAAAATAACAGTTATTTTTTAAAATATTTTTATTTAAAATTTATTAAAATAATATTTTTATTATTTTTAAAAAATTATTTTTAATATTAACATATTAAAATAATATAAAAACATTAAAAAAATTAAATTTATTTAGGACTAAATTTATAATAATTGGAGGGTAGGTCACAACCCAGGAAATAAAATCTCGGGAGTTGGGTTATGACCCAGCTCCAAGGCGAACAAGGATTAAGTTGAGAGCCAAGACTAGGTTCAAGCCGTCCTAGAGGGTTGGCTTAGGATCAGTCTAAGATGATAGGGTCCAAGTCGGGACTGGATCTAGACCCATTCTACAGCATTGGATATCATGGCTATTAATTCCAATTGAGATTAAGTGTATTTTATAAATTAAAAGACAAAAACTAATTAAGAAAATTGCAAAACAAAACAAGTTTTCTGTTTTTAAGAATCTGTAAACAAAAATAAGAAATTTGAGAATAAAAACAGAAAACGAGAATGATATCAAACGATCTCTAGATTTTTCTAGTAGTAGTTTCAATAATCTCATGGCAAATTAGTGCAAGCTGACTAGACAATCTTTATATTTTCCAAAATTAAGACGACAAGGTGCAGTTCTCGTAGACAATTTGCAAATAAGCGACGATGACACGATCACAGCCGGGCAGAATGGAGAATTACTTGCAATGCTGCTCGAATTCAAGCCAGCCTTGAATGAGTATCTAGAACAGCTGGTGGCGTCTCCAGTCCGATCCTTAGCAGCTGTGATAGCCTTCAACAAAAAGTTCTCCAGATTGGTTAGTACATGCGCGACTATAATCGGCATACTGAACCAACACGGGTGCAATCCACATTTTGATTTATTTGGTTGGTCTTGCAGGAAAAGACCAAGGAATACGGTCAAGAGCTCTTCGAGAAAGCCGAGTTCTTGAGTCGAAACATAACAAACATTGATGCTACATTGAAGAAACTGGTGTCAACATTCAGCAAAATCTCGAAGAATAGCCTCGAGAAATTAATCAAGAAGAACAAACTAGATGCGTTGGTGGCACCTGATTTTAGTTATGTATTATCATTTGTTCTTGCAATTGGACAATCCCCTGGAATCAGTGTCCCTGCTGGGTATGACAGTGACGGTGTGCCTTTTGGCATTTGCTTCGGTGGACCAAAGGGTTCGGAGCCAAAACTAATTGAGATTGCTTATGGCTTTGAGACAGCTACCAAGGTTAGGAGGCCCCCTGCATTCAAGCCTTGACAGCCTAGCGAAATCCCATCGAGACTTGTTTTGATGCTAATCAAGTACCTAACAGTTCAATAATAAAACTCTTATTCTGGGCAAACACCTTAATTTTCAAGCTTTAAACGCTTTCAAGTTAACGTGCTGCTTAGCTTTGTGAATCTGTGGTTTGGTGTTGGGCTGGGTTTCATGCCCGGCATGGCTCTTTGAAATTACTAGATGGGCTAGCAGATGGATCCATTGTCTTTTGGAGCTTGCTCCATGACTATGTATAATTGGGTCATCACGCCCACTTTGAGAGTGTTTGGGTGTGAGGTGTGGTATTTTTTTTTTTAAGGTACCATTTTTTTAAAGTACACACCATATTTTTTAAAAGCAAAAAATATATATATTTAATAAGAAATGTGGTAGCTTTTAAAAAAAAACCAACCACAACTCCAACCCAAACACCCTCTATATATTATCTTAGATCCAAGCTGAATAAAAAATTATGAACTTCGTGGTACATTCTTGGATCATCGAGGCTTCCAAAACATTCTAGACTTGATTCTTAAATGGGTTGAGGATTTTGGATGATGTCCTCGGCAGTCTTACGCGGGCTTCTGTGTATAAATTTTCTTCCCTGTTTTTTATTTTCTATTTGTAGAGAGCCGGAGCCGAAGTTTGCAAAGATACCTACCACTAAAAGATTTTGTGCTAGTTTATCTCAATAAAAATATTGAGAGATGGCTTCCAGAAGTTGATGTGGGATAATAAGCTAGATGCCTTGGTGACTCCTGGTGCAGCTGCTGCTCCTCTCCTTGCAATTGATATGGACATATCGCCCATGGGTGAACCATTAGATGACGGCATTGTGCTATTGTTCCTCTCATCTCCATGGTTTTTTCTTCTTCTTTTTAGATCCTTGCTTTTAACCTGTGTATTTTTTTCCCTCTCTAATTGAGGCTGTTAATGACCGTTTCCTTTAAAGTATGGTGAGCAAATTCAGAACCCATGTGAAGAGATCAATAGATAAGGATTGCAGGAGTCTCAAAATCGGCATATGCCATAATATCCGCCCGAGTGCTCTATGAATCTGCCTGTTCTGGTCCATGCCGTCATGCTTCTTGGTTAAAGGTAAATAGCACTGCGTATGTATGCTATCCTCGCACAATCATTGCGATGTGACCTAACTTAATGCATGCTCATAATCTGGTAGTGAGGAGACACAATTTGGTCTCAAAATTGGCATTAATTCCATAATATTCGGCCGAGTGCTCTGTGAATCTGCCAATTTTGGTCCATGCCATCATATTTACTTCCTGGCTACTGCTTTTTAAAATCCACTGTGCAGAAGGGAAATAGCACTGTGTATCCATGCATCCTTACACACTCATTGCGATGTGAACTAACATGATGCTTGCTCATTATCTGGTAGCAAAGAGACAATGTGGTCCAAGTTTTATCGAAATCTAAATCATATCTAATTAAAAATTAATTTACATGTCAATATATGTTATATGTGGAATGATGACAAGAATGAATCCCATTCCATTTAAGGAGTCTAATTACTAAAGTTGGCCTAAATGAAAATAAAAATTAGTTGCAGTTGACTTTAAATTGGAACAAAGATGAAAGCCAGATATTCGGTTCCTAGAAATTATCCAATTGCAGGAACAGATGTTGCCAGACAACAAACCTCAGCCGAAACTCAAAGATTGTAGGGAATGCGCAAGGGCTCTATATATTTATCATCAAGCTAAGAAGCTGGTGAATTTAGTGTGTGCTCGTTGAAATTGCTAGTCTTGATACAGTCTTTAGTCTCAGTTGCTTAGTGGTTTGAATAATTCTTACTATTTAGAGTCAAGTTATTTATTTTCTAGTTTTTCATCAAGGAATGTAAAATGTGGGTTGCAGTCTATATATATAGCTAGTTTTGTTGTTTAAATAAATAAGGTGCACATTTTTATATCTTACTTATATTTACTAGATGAACACTTATAAGTGATATTAAAATCTTGATAATTAAGCAGTCACAAGTTTGAATCTCATCATTTCTATTTATATGATAAAAAAATAAACAAAATGTAATATGAGCATGTACAAGTTTCAAACTTAAAAACTTTCATTTGAGGAGGTGTGTTAGAAAATAATATAAATCATATATTGGGACCTCATATAACAACTTAAATTATTGGGTTGAGATAGTTTTTATACCAAGTATATGGAGCTTGTTTGAGTTCGTATAAAGCTTTCTTTAGTTTGTATACATTTTGTTCTTTCCTTTTCTTCTCATAACCAAGAGGTTGCTCAACAAAAACCTTTTCACTAATTTTTCCATGTAGAAAAGTTGATTTTATATATAACTGAAAAATCATCCATCTTTTCTGAACTGCAAGAAAAATTACCAATCAATTTGTCTCCAAATATGTTATAGTTACAAAAACCTCTGTGTAGTCTACACCATATTTTTAAATGTAACTCTTTGCAACCAAACAGGCTTTGTATTTCTTCACCTTATCATTTTCATTGAATTTCATTTTATACACTCATTTTTCACCAACTTTCTTTGCCCGAATAGGTAAATTTATCAATTTCCAAGTATCGTTTTTCTCAATTGCTACAATTTCCACATCTATCAATGTTCTATATTTTGCATCTTTTAGTGCCTCTTCAAATAGAACTGGGTCATTAGTTGCAAACATAGCTAAAAATGCAATATCTGCTTCCTTAAATAAGCCTTCTTCACTCACATAATCCCTAATCCAAGTCGGTTGTCTTCTCAATTGTTATTCCCAAGCCTCAAGTGAATTATTTTCACTTGAAGAATCGCTTTCATTCGACCCATTCCAACTGCCATTACTTTTTTTAATACTACTATATACGTCAATTTCAATTTCATCTCCATTTGCCGCAGCTGCATCTGGTTTTATGTTATTTTCCTCCTAATTCAAGTCAGCCAAAGTAACTTCCTGATGAACTTTGTCCCAATCCTAGCTATTGTTTTTATCAAACAAAAATCATTCAATTCACTCTCATATAAATAATGAAAAGATGAGTTGATATTGTAACTTTTTTAGATATATTACAGAAATGTTTTGAATCCATGTTTTTTTTCCTTCCCGTTTCATTAAAAAAAAGGTTTTTTTCGTTCCACAATCAATAAATTGATATTATCATTGCAAACATTGTGAGTGGTAAAAATTACTGGTACTAATCCATCATATATAATTTAAAAATATTAAAAAAATTAATTTAAAATATAAATTTAAATTTTAATAAAAAAAGGTTAAACTTTAATTTCAAACATAGTATTTAAAGTCATTCGGAAATCGAATTTCAATGCACTCCTAGTACTTTTCTTTTTTGTTAAATAGATTATTTGCCAAACCAAATCGACATGGTATGGTGCATGGAAAGATTAAGAATTTAATATGACGATATCGTCAATCTGTGCAAAGGCAAATAATGAGAGATACCTCCTTCGAAGAATGGATCCTATTTCCATGCATGTACACACAGCCATCCAGCAACCATTTTTACCCTTTATTGCATTCGATTTCTTTCCCAGATTATTGAGATGCGAGCAGTGGAAATTAAGGAGTTAGGCGTAATTTAAGATTAATTATATTTGTGGCTCTTGTATTTACCATGATCATACTTTCAATTTCATAGGTTTTTAACTGATTAACACTTTATTTAACAACTAATTATAATCAGTAATCAACGCATTAGATCCATGAACAATCAATCCACCCACTACCTTAAACCCAAGAAAATGTCTTGGAACGGTTAGGATAAATGGTTCACAAAGGGGTTTATGAACGAAAAGCTTCAAAATTATTCTGGTGAAATTATTTTAGAAGATCCATGTCAAAGTTGATGGCTAATGAAACATAATTACTATAAGTATATCATCAGATTTATATGAATCAAAACTATTTTATAGTTTGAATTGGTAATAGTTTATAAATGAATAAAAAATAAAAATATTTATTTCACACATTAAAAGAAAAACTTTCTTTTAATGTTTATAAATATAATTTTTTATTATATAGTAAATTAAGTGATAATGAAAAAATTATTCTAATAGGCTTTCTAATGTTATTATATGAATATTTATACTATAAAAAAATAATATTTGAAACTTAGTGTGTCTAAAAGATTAATTTATCATTGAATTAATTTTCATAATTAATTTTAATATTTGTAACTGTTGAGATAAAATTAAATAGCAACTATTCAATTTAATTTAAAATATAACTATTTCATGAATAATTATATTATTTTATCAATAATTATATTGTTTGATTAGCAATCATACTACTTCATCCTTATATTTCAAATTTATTAAAAACTTGTTACTGCACAAAAAAACAATATATAATAAAAAATATATTTTTATCTTATTTTTTAGAAGTTTAAAGAATTTAGTCGTATCATAAAAATATTACTTATACGTAGGACAAATAAATACTTTAAAAACAATATTCTTCTAAACAAACTCCATATTTATTTTCATTCTAAAATATTTCTAACAAGTGAAATATTTTAACCAGATATTATTATTATTTATGTTGGAGAATGAATATCTGTGACCTAAAAAATAGGTTTGATTTGCATAAATTTTGTTAATAAATTCGTCAATTGTAAGGAAAGCAGGTGTGTTTTGATTTTCTGCATCCCGATCATAATCATAGTTGAATAGAATATATTGGGTGGTTTTTTTTTTTTTTTCCCTAACTTGGAAAACAAATGGGGTGGGTTTTGAATTAGGGCTAATCACAGGTAATTTCATTTTTAGCCAATGTTTACTTCATCTCGTACAAGAAAAATAACCAGGTATTTCATTAGTTTTACTGACATCACCAAGATGTTAGAGAGTGAGGAGATTTTCGAGCTTCTCTGATCCTATATGGTGGAGTTAGAACCCAGATATCAAATTCCTCTTGATCTCAGGCTCATTTGGCATCTTCTAGTGTCATGGGGTCTTTTACTTTTATTATTATCTGAGTTCTGCTTTCCAAGTCTGCTGTGATTGCTTGCCCAGTTGATCGATTTTGGGTTTTCTAGAAAACGATCTACCAGTTTCAAGGTTTTTATTTGAGTAAATTTTGAATTTTTTAAAACCTGGTTGACTAGCTATCCTGTTATTGCTTTAGCTGTTTGTTTTTCAGACTTTTAAGTGTTTTGTTTTTAGCTTCTGCTTTGTTTGTTGTTGCCTAAGATCATTTAAACATGAGTAACGGACCTTTATATTTCTTACAGTATGCCACCAGTATTTTGTCTAGTTTTTTTTTAATACAATTACCCTTAAAAAAAGAAGAGATGCCATTGTTTTGTTCTCTCTAATTTGCAAGCAAGTGGGTCCTGTACGTAGTTAGCCGGTTTTTGAATTTGATACGTCAAACTCCCCTGTAAAAAGACATCTAATGGCATCAGCCAAAAGACATTACAATTACAGTTGCTCGACCAAGTGAAGCTGACCTATTATGATGGTTGATGATCCATTGACTGAAGGGCCTGGTCCAAAATCAAAGCCTCTAGGCCGAGCCTAGGGGATCTATGGGTCAGCTGGGCAGAATGAAGTGGCCTTGATCATGGCGATGGACTTTGCATTCACTGACGGTATCTATAATGGCAGCTGCATTAGCCTCCTTGGCAAGAATTCGGCAGTGAATCCAGCTCGTGAGATGCCAATTGTTGGCGGAACCGGCCTTCTCCGATTAGCACGTGGCTATGCCATTGCACAAACTTATCGGCTTGATGTTACCACTGGTGATGCCATGGATGGCTACAATGTTACTGTAGTTCACTAGATGTTACTTTATTGTTTCAGAAAAGTATAGCCATGCTCTTTTTATCAGCGTGGTTTGCCATGAGTTGTTAACCTACTTTTAGGCTATGACTTGATGCAGCAGCACCATGCATGTTGATTACTATTAGTAGAGTAATCAGACGATTCAACCTGGTTCATTCTTGGAGTTTTTCTACCTAATTAAATTGTGAAATTAGTAATTTTTAATATTCATGAGATCCAACCACTTTTCCTTCCTTCCTTTCCTCTTTCCACAGTATTTGAGGAAGGAGTAAAAGTCAGAAAAGTGTTTGGCAAGCTGTTGATTGGCGTTGCTGCTGTTCTTATTTAGTAATGGCAGTGTTTAGAGCAGTGGGAGTAAGTTAATACTGCTTTACTTGCTGCCTCGTCATGTGATTTAAACAAAAGCATGGCCATCAATATACTTTAACAGATTAAGAAAGGATTACTAATACTGTCCGGAAAAATTTTCAACTTGTGATGATCATGATCAAATCTTGCTACTGCACTCAGAACCAGAAACAGCTTAGAGACTAAAACTTGTAACTAATTGGATTGAATAGTCCAGAAAGTTGACCTTGAAAGTTTAATAACTTGTTCCTGGCAATCTTTAGATGTGTCTCAAAGCTATGAGACAGTCTCTTTTGCTCCATGTAGAAAAGTTGATTTTATATATAACTGAAAAATCATCCATCTTTTCTGAACTGCAAGAGAAATTACCAATTAATTTGTCTCCAAACATGTTATAGTTATAAAAACCTCTGTGTAGTCTACACTATATTTTTAGGTGTAACTCTTTACAACCAAACAAGCTTTGTACTTCTTCACCTCATCATTATTTTCATTGAATTTCATTTTATACATCCATTTTTCATCAACTTTTTTTGCCTCAGTAGGTAAATTTGTCAATTCCCAAGTATCGTTTTTCTTAATTGCTACAATTTCCACATCTATCAATGTTCTATATTTTGCATCTTTTAGTGCCTCTTTAAATAGAACTGGGTTATTAGTTGCAAACATAGCTAAAAATGCAATATCTGCTTCCTTAAATAAGCCTTCTTCACTCACATAATCCCTAATCCAAGTCGGTTGTCTTCTCAATTGTTATTCCCAAGCCTCAAGTGAATTATTTTCACTTGAAGAATCGCTTTCATTCGACCCATTCCAACTGCCATTACTTTTTTTAATACTACTATATACGTCAATTTCAATTTCATCTCCATTTGCCGCAGCTGCATCTGGTTTTATGTTATTTTCCTCCTAATTCAAGTCAGCCAAAGTAACTTCCTGATGAACTTTGTCCCAATCCTAGCTATTGTTTTTATCAAACAAAAATCATTCAATTCACTCTCATATAAATAATGAAAAGATGAGTTGATATTGTAACTTTTTTAGATATATTACAGAAATGTTTTGAATCCATGTTTTTTTTCCTTCCCGTTTCATTAAAAAAAAGGTTTTTTTCGTTCCACAATCAATAAATTGATATTATCATTGCAAACATTGTGAGTGGTAAAAATTACTGGTACTAATCCATCATATATAATTTAAAAATATTAAAAAAATTAATTTAAAATATAAATTTAAATTTTAATAAAAAAAGGTTAAACTTTAATTTCAAACATAGTATTTAAAGTCATTCGGAAATCGAATTTCAATGCACTCCTAGTACTTTTCTTTTTTGTTAAATAGATTATTTGCCAAACCAAATCGACATGGTATGGTGCATGGAAAGATTAAGAATTTAATATGACGATATCGTCAATCTGTGCAAAGGCAAATAATGAGAGATACCTCCTTCGAAGAATGGATCCTATTTCCATGCATGTACACACAGCCATCCAGCAACCATTTTTACCCTTTATTGCATTCGATTTCTTTCCCAGATTATTGAGATGCGAGCAGTGGAAATTAAGGAGTTAGGCGTAATTTAAGATTAATTATATTTGTGGCTCTTGTATTTACCATGATCATACTTTCAATTTCATAGGTTTTTAACTGATTAACACTTTATTTAACAACTAATTATAATCAGTAATCAACGCATTAGATCCATGAACAATCAATCCACCCACTACCTTAAACCCAAGAAAATGTCTTGGAACGGTTAGGATAAATGGTTCACAAAGGGGTTTATGAACGAAAAGCTTCAAAATTATTCTGGTGAAATTATTTTAGAAGATCCATGTCAAAGTTGATGGCTAATGAAACATAATTACTATAAGTATATCATCAGATTTATATGAATCAAAACTATTTTATAGTTTGAATTGGTAATAGTTTATAAATGAATAAAAAATAAAAATATTTATTTCACACATTAAAAGAAAAACTTTCTTTTAATGTTTATAAATATAATTTTTTATTATATAGTAAATTAAGTGATAATGAAAAAATTATTCTAATAGGCTTTCTAATGTTATTATATGAATATTTATACTATAAAAAAATAATATTTGAAACTTAGTGTGTCTAAAAGATTAATTTATCATTGAATTAATTTTCATAATTAATTTTAATATTTGTAACTGTTGAGATAAAATTAAATAGCAACTATTCAATTTAATTTAAAATATAACTATTTCATGAATAATTATATTATTTTATCAATAATTATATTGTTTGATTAGCAATCATACTACTTCATCCTTATATTTCAAATTTATTAAAAACTTGTTACTGCACAAAAAAACAATATATAATAAAAAATATATTTTTATCTTATTTTTTAGAAGTTTAAAGAATTTAGTCGTATCATAAAAATATTACTTATACGTAGGACAAATAAATACTTTAAAAACAATATTCTTCTAAACAAACTCCATATTTATTTTCATTCTAAAATATTTCTAACAAGTGAAATATTTTAACCAGATATTATTATTATTTATGTTGGAGAATGAATATCTGTGACCTAAAAAATAGGTTTGATTTGCATAAATTTTGTTAATAAATTCGTCAATTGTAAGGAAAGCAGGTGTGTTTTGATTTTCTGCATCCCGATCATAATCATAGTTGAATAGAATATATTGGGTGGTTTTTTTTTTTTTTTCCCTAACTTGGAAAACAAATGGGGTGGGTTTTGAATTAGGGCTAATCACAGGTAATTTCATTTTTAGCCAATGTTTACTTCATCTCGTACAAGAAAAATAACCAGGTATTTCATTAGTTTTACTGACATCACCAAGATGTTAGAGAGTGAGGAGATTTTCGAGCTTCTCTGATCCTATATGGTGGAGTTAGAACCCAGATATCAAATTCCTCTTGATCTCAGGCTCATTTGGCATCTTCTAGTGTCATGGGGTCTTTTACTTTTATTATTATCTGAGTTCTGCTTTCCAAGTCTGCTGTGATTGCTTGCCCAGTTGATCGATTTTGGGTTTTCTAGAAAACGATCTACCAGTTTCAAGGTTTTTATTTGAGTAAATTTTGAATTTTTTAAAACCTGGTTGACTAGCTATCCTGTTATTGCTTTAGCTGTTTGTTTTTCAGACTTTTAAGTGTTTTGTTTTTAGCTTCTGCTTTGTTTGTTGTTGCCTAAGATCATTTAAACATGAGTAACGGACCTTTATATTTCTTACAGTATGCCACCAGTATTTTGTCTAGTTTTTTTTTAATACAATTACCCTTAAAAAAAGAAGAGATGCCATTGTTTTGTTCTCTCTAATTTGCAAGCAAGTGGGTCCTGTACGTAGTTAGCCGGTTTTTGAATTTGATACGTCAAACTCCCCTGTAAAAAGACATCTAATGGCATCAGCCAAAAGACATTACAATTACAGTTGCTCGACCAAGTGAAGCTGACCTATTATGATGGTTGATGATCCATTGACTGAAGGGCCTGGTCCAAAATCAAAGCCTCTAGGCCGAGCCTAGGGGATCTATGGGTCAGCTGGGCAGAATGAAGTGGCCTTGATCATGGCGATGGACTTTGCATTCACTGACGGTATCTATAATGGCAGCTGCATTAGCCTCCTTGGCAAGAATTCGGCAGTGAATCCAGCTCGTGAGATGCCAATTGTTGGCGGAACCGGCCTTCTCCGATTAGCACGTGGCTATGCCATTGCACAAACTTATCGGCTTGATGTTACCACTGGTGATGCCATGGATGGCTACAATGTTACTGTAGTTCACTAGATGTTACTTTATTGTTTCAGAAAAGTATAGCCATGCTCTTTTTATCAGCGTGGTTTGCCATGAGTTGTTAACCTACTTTTAGGCTATGACTTGATGCAGCAGCACCATGCATGTTGATTACTATTAGTAGAGTAATCAGACGATTCAACCTGGTTCATTCTTGGAGTTTTTCTACCTAATTAAATTGTGAAATTAGTAATTTTTAATATTCATGAGATCCAACCACTTTTCCTTCCTTCCTTTCCTCTTTCCACAGTATTTGAGGAAGGAGTAAAAGTCAGAAAAGTGTTTGGCAAGCTGTTGATTGGCGTTGCTGCTGTTCTTATTTAGTAATGGCAGTGTTTAGAGCAGTGGGAGTAAGTTAATACTGCTTTACTTGCTGCCTCGTCATGTGATTTAAACAAAAGCATGGCCATCAATATACTTTAACAGATTAAGAAAGGATTACTAATACTGTCCGGAAAAATTTTCAACTTGTGATGATCATGATCAAATCTTGCTACTGCACTCAGAACCAGAAACAGCTTAGAGACTAAAACTTGTAACTAATTGGATTGAATAGTCCAGAAAGTTGACCTTGAAAGTTTAATAACTTGTTCCTGGCAATCTTTAGATGTGTCTCAAAGCTATGAGACAGTCTCTTTTGCTCACGTTCTTCGCAAAGCTAACAATGTGGCAGATTCTTTGGCAAAACAAGGATTGTCCAGAGAGCCTGAACTTCTTGCTTGGCTCCTGACTGTTTCTGCTCCTCTGTATCTTGTTTTTGGATGTCGGTTGTATTGGGTCGATTTGGGACTATTCAAGTCTTCAGGCAATTTCTACACGAAGCTCTCTCCCTTCTTTCGCTGCAGCAATAATCTAGCTTAAGGGAAAGTTGACGATGTAGAGCAGTGGAAACAAGCAAAGGTCTGCGATAACCAGCAAAAGGAGTTCCGTACTTGCAGCAAAAAGATTGAACATATCTAATTTCATTCTTTCAAGCAGTCCTTTTATGCCCTGTCACCAGGAATCATAACAAAACAAATGGTAACCATATTTTTACGGCTACTGAATCAAGTTTATCAGCATGCTCTGCATGCACCTTTTCTGCCTGGAAACCTAATTTTAACATAATACAAAATGGACCACAGACAGAACTACACCATCAATTTGGGAGCTCGAAATTAGTCTTCGTTTCCACTGGCAGCAGTAGCTCTTCGAGTATGAAAGAATGAGTCAGGAGGGTATCAGCAGACCACCTCTCACAGTGATCTCTCTCAAAGCACCCCTTCAAGAAATCTTTTCCTTTCTCTGGCATATTTTCGGGAATCATTGGTGATTCATTCCCACGACAAGCTTATTGAATAATTCTTTCGAATCCAAAGTTCCCCAAGCAATCCGTCCTGTGATCATCTCAACAGCAATGCAACCAAGAGACCATATATCCAAAGCTGAGGTGATCTCAACAAATTGCAGACTCAGGAGACATATAGCATGGCGTCCCGCGGTATTGTTACACATGCAACAACTTATCCGAATCGTCCTCTCCAGGCTCTCTAGCCAGCCCAAAATCAGCAATCTTAAGATGATGACCCCTTACTCCATGATCTCCACAAAGAAAATCCAGGATGTTTGCCGGTTTAAGTTCGTAATGCACATGGCCATTATAGTGAACGCAAGATAACCCCTTCAGCAGCATCTGCGTGTATTCCCTGACATGGCTCTCCGGACCCGTACCTCCTTAATCTTTCATCAAATTTAGAAGAGAATCCTTAGGAGCATACTCCAACAAAAGATAGTACGTGAACACCCCTCGTTCAACACTCACACAATCTCCATAGCATCCTATAACTTCCTTGGGAGTATACTCCAACAAAAGATAGTACTTGAACACCCCTCGTTCAACACTCACACAATCTCCATAGCATCCTATAACTTCCTTGGGAGTATACTCCAGCAAAAGATAGTACTTGAACACCCCTCGTTCAACACTCACACAATCTCCATAGCATCCTATAACTTCATTAGAACCAAGAAATCTTCCTAATATCCTTCCTTCCTTCTGAAGACTAAAAGAGTCTTCAAGTTTCGTACTTTCCACTGCAAAACAATCCATCTATATCATTAGCATCTGTTGATGCTGCTAAATAAACGGTTCCATACGATCCTTGGCCTAGGTTTTTCAATCAGGCCCCTTCCATAGTTAAGAATAATCAGAAGATAAAAACAAACTAAAGAAGAGATTAAAAGCAGGTCACTAAAGAAGTATACGAAAGTGGAAGAAAGGTGTAAATTACAACACGTGAATATATATTCCAAAACATTATTTGGATTTGGTACCTTTTTTTTATTAAAATTAAAATTTATATTATTTTAAATTAATTTTTAAATATTTTTTTAATTATTTTAATATGCTTATATAAAAAATAAATTTTTTTAATATATATATATATATATATCCAAAAAAACACTTTAAAAAACAATTCTTACCACATTCTTAAATACACTCTAAAAATTCTACCAGGTAAAGTGCTTAATTGTTTTTTAGTTTAGATATCTCTTTAAAAATCATTGGTGTATATGATTTTTTATAAATTAAATTAATTAATGATCAGTTATAATTTTTATTTTTTAATCTGCTATACATGTACAAGTAATTTAGATATTAAATAATATTTTTTATTATTAGATCAATATAAAAAAAATTAAAACAAGAATTTCTTCAAAAATAAAATTGAACTAATTTTTACAGCAACCAAAATCAGTTAAGTAAAAAGAAATAAATGCAATACAGGAAAGATAGATTTGCATTCAACAACGGTCTTATATTGCTTCAGTTGATAAGCGAACTTTATTTTATTAAATCCAAATTTCAAAATAATAATAAATTTTTGGTTATTTGATATATATATATATATATATATATATATTATTCATCCGCAAAGCACATACCCTGCAGTCAACTAAATAATACATTGCGTAAAAACTAAAAGAAAGGGTTGTAAAAAGGTCCTACCGGGAGTCGAACCCAGGTCGCTGGATTCAAAGTCCAGAGTGCTAACCACTACACCATAGAACCCGGGAGTGTTGTTAAGCCGCTAAAGCACTGTCAAATATTAAATAACAGTATTCATTGACATTTTTTTTGTAATAATTAGGCCAAAGAAAATCCAAAAAAATGGAAAAGATAAATGTGATTGACAGTCGTAGGAGTCGTATATCTAAAGAATATGTAGATATTTATTTCTGTGTTTTAAAAAAATCATTTTTTATTTGAAATTAATATTTTTTTATATATTTTAAAATTATGTCGATGTATTTTAAAATAAAAAATACAATCTTACCGCGCTTCTAAACTTCAAAGCTTTTCTTCAAAGAGTTAAGGTGGCAGTGTAAAATCTCGTATGTTGAGGCCAATGTAGCATACAACGACTTGTTAGCTCAGCGGCTTTACGGCTTTGCAAATGGGCAGCAAGAATTGGGAAGTTTTTAAGGTGGTAGAGTAAAGTCTCGTATGTTGAGGCCAAGGGAGCATACAAGGACAAGCTCAGAGGCAGTGGCGGAATTGACAATTTGAGATAGATTTCTATCAGTTCCGTGGCAGGTCCATTCATCACCCTCAAGCCGTTACCTTGGTGTGCTCCTTTTATGCTCTTCATCTCTCTTTTTGGTGCAGACAGAAGTTTCCTGATTATACAACAGGTGATTCTAGCATAAACCTACAAACTAGAAACGCAAGAACTATACACAGCAAGCGATCAAGATTGGTACAGTGCAGATCTATTTCAACAGCACAAAGTGCTAAAGATTCTAGAACCAGGCATGGTTGAACTAGAAGCAATGATGAGCCCCAGTGGCTTGATAAGAA
This sequence comes from Populus euphratica, assembly GCF_000495115.2. NCBI lineage: Eukaryota > Viridiplantae > Streptophyta > Magnoliopsida > Malpighiales > Salicaceae > Populus > Populus euphratica. The sequence goes on from NW_011499915.1 coordinate 892,053, forward strand.
GAAAAACCACTTTATGAAAATATCTAACAAAGAAATTACAACCACTAATACCAAGCAAAATATTGTTGTCATCTGACTAAACAAAAAGAGAAGGGGGGGAGAGGAACAATATGCAGCTCAACTTCACTCGCATTCCTTGATGACCATCACAAGATGGCGACATCAAAAGTTTCCTGGCAAGTATAACCTACAATTTTCTTCATTGTCCATATTGCATTTGTTGAGAATAATCAATGAGCTTCTTCAATAGAGGAAAGAGGCTAATCAAAGCAAGTTGAAGCTGTTCTGAGCTATTTACGCGAATACTGATTTGTCCAGCTCCCCTGTTATTTAAATTTGCACGACCAATCAAATTTGTGGATCGTCCTATAGGAATCTGGGATTGTACATTGCAGCCAATAGCGAGATCTCCATGCCAGTCCATGACGGAAAGCCCTAGTGTTGATAATGAACGACCAAGAGGATAATCTTTGTCCCTCAGCTGGACCTCCAGACTGCCACCATAAGCCACATCACCACGACCAGCCATTGCACCACCAGACATTACCATTTGGAACCGTTTACCAGCAATCAATTTATCCTCGACTTTCACTCCAGCTGATAAGACATCACCCAACAGAGTAACCGATAGACCAGCTGTAGCCTTATTTTTCCTAAAATTACTGAACCTAGTCTCACTGCGTAAAGTATAGGCCAAGTCTTTTCCCACGGTCTGCATATCAAACCCCAGTGAGGTTGCTTTTCCCTCTCCATACTTTAAAGAACTTGCTAATTCCATTTGAACATTGGCATCCTTCTTGTCCTTTGTTACCTGGCCAGAAAACGATATAGGGATTTTGTCTTTAACCACAAACAATCTCTCCACATTTATACCTTCGTAACCAACATCATGGTCCCAACCATGAGTTTCTAGAACTGGCCTCACAAGCCACTGGTTGGAGGTATCGAGGTAACGGTACCTATGAGTGGGATTATCAGAATCAAAGGAAGCAGGTAAGGCTAGATCCGGCATGGGAACAGGAACAGATGCAGCTCCACCTTCTTCCTCTGCATTTTCAGCGTACTCACTGGGCAGGTCCTTAGCAGCTGCAGCCATTTTTTCCATCAACTTCCGTCGCCTTTTCTCCTCCTTCAACTGCTTTTTCATGAAAAGTTTCTCTCTGTATTCCAACTCATCAAAATATGCCTTCTTCTGAACTTTAGTAAGCTTAGCAATCTGAGCCCTTGTTAAACTTTTAAATGGTGGCAATTCATCATATTCTGATTCATCCTCGGAATCTGATGACTCATCTAAATCATCATCTAAACCATCCTCATCACCATACTGTTCCTCTGGAAGCTTAACTTGTGGTCTTGACTGGAGAAGAGACGAAAGAAGGAATGGTAAAGGAGGTGCTCTTGCTCGAGTTGCAAAAGGCTTCGCAGGTGTACTATCTTGCAACTTCAAAAGAGCATTCGCCTCGGCAAGAATCTTAGATGCAAAAGAGAGCAGCAACAAGTGCGGCTTCCAAACCTGACCATTTGGCAGCACTCTCTGCCCTGCCCTATTAGTTCTACACGCTGAGTGATTCTCAACCAATGAAACAGGATTCATGAGTCGCATATCTCCTGCTGCCAGACGAATTGCTTGTTGGACAGCATGTGAACGCTGAGTGACAAACATGTCATAACTTGAAGCAGTTCCATTGGGACCATCAGGTGGAGCTGATGCAGCATGAGTCAGGACAACAATTGCATTGAACCATATAGATGGCCCAAATATGTCAGTGATGGTACGCAAGAGAGGCATATCACCAAAATCCCTGCTTTGCATATCCAACCTGTCAAGATACAACACAATATCTGGAGGAGTTTTCTTGATAAAGCACTTGACAGAGTGAAGGATCTTCTCATTCTGGCGCTGGTCAGACCATGAAGGAAGAAGTCCTGGTGTGTCAATGACTCGTACCTTTATCCCCTGAACAGTACCCACAACATCCTGAACCTTTCTTGTACCCAATTGAAAAGCATCAGTGCCAAACTTCACTTCATCAAATATAGAGTTGATAGTGGCACTTTTACCAACACCTGTCTTTCCAAGAACCATAATTGTACAAGAGAAATCAAGGGGTTCCTGCCCAGCAGCCTCAAGATGCTCTGCCATTGCACTGGCACGATCAAAACCAGCAACACGACCACCATTTCTACCTCGCAGCTGCTCAGCTAATCCCAGTCTGTATAAAACCTGTGCAACAACAACATTATGGGGAGTCTGCCCAAGTCTATGTGCAAGCCGCAGAAATTTCACCCTGATCATCTGAAGTTTTTCACGTGTCTCATCAAACTCTTCTGATTCCCCATTTATAGGATCTTCGATTTGTTGGGATTGCATATGAGAAACAGTTCCATTAGGACGAAGTTGCGGAGTTGCCCTGGGAGCAGGTTCCAATAGTGGTGCAGCGCGCCCGAGGCCAGCTGGACGAGAAGGTGAGGGGGCTGCACTCAGAGACTTTGCAGATGAAGATGCAATCTCAGGTAAATGCTGAATTTTACGCTCTATATTTGCCGGGACATTTTGACCCTTTTCTGCTGTCTTCTGAGGTGATTCAGTCACAGCAGTGTTTTTGCTGGCTCTGTTGATGTTGTTGTCAGCATGGTGTGATTCAGAAACCTTGCTATCCTCTGATAGCAAAGTAGATGCACGAGCCTGAATCTCCTCATTTCTCTCCATCACAGAATTCTCAGAAGAAGAAGAGGAAAAAACTTCAGGTGCCAGCTTCTCTTCCTCCACAGTCAGTGGGATAGCTGAAGCAGCTTTCAGTTCACTTGCTTTCCCATTTTGGTCTGAATCTATAACAGCTGAAACATCTTTCAAGTTCCCATTGCTACCATCTTGGTTTTCTATGTTTACACCTGCTGAGATGTCCCTGAACTGTTCACTCTTATTTACCTCATTACCAGAATCAAGGCCCGCTATTGCAATTTCAAAATTCCCATTTTTCTCAACCTCGTGTTTTATATCTTTTCTTTCCAGATTCTCATCCAATCCTTCACTCTTATCATCTTGACGATCACCTGATCTGTTAAATAAATCATTGGCCTCGTGATATTCAGCACCCAATTTATCCTCCTTCAGATCCTCTCTCTTACCATCTTCTGGAAGAATCTCCATATTCAACTCAATTTCTCGATTGAAATGGGACTCATCCTCACCCTTCAAAGCCTCTGTCCCTCCATTACCAGCAATCTCAGAGACCTCCTCACCTCCACTCATCTCATTGTTCTCTGCTTCCTGAGAAGACTCCTCACCTCGACTCATCTCATTGTTATCTGCTTCCTGAGATGACTCTCCATCACTTTTCAGTTTCTTGCTTGTATCAATTCCGCTATTAAAATTGGCCTCATCCTCACTCCTTAAAGCTCTAGTTTCTCCATTACCAGCAATCTCAGAAACCTTCTCACCTCCACTCATCTCATTGTTCTCTGCTTCCTGAGCAGACTCTCCATCACTTTTCAGTTCATTGCTTGACTCAATTCCTCGATTAAAATTGGCCTCATCCTCACTCCTTAAAGCTTGAGTTTCTCCATTAACAGCAATCTCAGAAACTTTCTCACCTCCATTCAATTCATCATTCCCAACTTCCTCAGCAGCCTCTCCATCATCTTTCAATGATCCACTTTTGTCATCCAGATGTTCAGAATCCATTTTTATCAAATTCTGGCCCGTGCCCTCACCCTTATCCTCTGAAATCTTAACAGAATTGTCACTTGTCGCCTGATATTCAATATTCCACTCATCCTCCTCCTTTACCTTCTTCTCATCATCCTTGGGCAGAATCTCCTCACTCAATTCAGTTTCCCGCTTAGAATCCACCTCACCTTCATCCTCAGCCTTCAAAACCTCTGTTCCTCCATTGTCAATAATCTCAGCAACCCCTCCTCCACTTGATTCATTGCTCGCAGCTTCCTTTGCAGTCCCTCCCTCGTCAATCTTATCAACACTATCTCCACCCACCAAATCCTCTACCTTCTCTTCACCAACCACTCCACCTAGCTCCTCTGGATTCCCACTCTCAGCAGGAACAAAAATCACCTCCTTGAATTTCTCAGCCTCATTTCCTAGATTCAGATTCTCATCGTCAAATGCTGGACTCGACTCACCAATACTCTCAACAAAACCAACTGACTCAACTTTTATTCCCTCCTCCTCCTCCTCTACCTCCTGCAAGTGCTCATGTGACTCAATTGCCTCCTCAAAAACCTCATCTTCCAAATCTTTCGATTCATCAGACCCCACCACAATTCTCTCCTCCTCTACCTTAACCCCAAAACCCTCATTTCCCACATTGGATTTCTCTTCCACAACAACTCTCTCCACCCCATTTTCCATTTTTTCTTCAAAACCTTGATTCACATAAAACCCACAAAATCAAAACACAGAACTCATTTCAATATCATCACAACCAATCACATAACCAACAAAAAAAGCATCATAAAGCTTCCATCTTTTACTCAAAAATCATGACTTTATATAACAACAATCCATACAATATCCAAATTGAAACTTTCAGATCTCAATAAGCAACTTTCACAGATTTTCATTAGGGCTTTGCACACAAAAAAATGCAATTAAATCAATACAAAATCATAATTGATTAACTAAAACACATAAAAAAATCCTTTTTTTTCTTTTTGCTTACCTTGTTTCCTATAGAGAGAGGAAGTGAATGACTTTCAGAGCGAGAGAGAAGGAGAGCTAGTGAAAGAATCCTAAATGTAATCTACTGGCTGCAGCTGCTATGGCTTTACCATGTTATATGAATTAAGGAGATAAGAATTTTTTATCGGACGGTGTAGATTTGGAGGTATTGCGTTTTGCTGATCGGACGGTGGAGGAATTTTTGTTGGGTCTGATGGATTGCTTTGATATCATCGTTGAAAGACGCCAAATCTTGCTGACGTGGATTTACTTGTATAAAATTAGGGTTTAAGTCTAAACCTGGAATGGTCATTAAACTCTTAATTTTCTTAATAATGGTCTTCTACCTTTTTTATCTACTACTCTGGTCATGCATGTTACGTTTCGTCTCTAAAAATTTGTAATTGTGCGTTATTGATTGAATTTTTTATTCTCAATTGATGATTTCTTAAAAAATTTAAGTAGTTTGGAAATAAGATTTATAATAATTAATTGAATTTTTTATTTTAATAATCTGATTTTTTTTATTTAAAGTGGTTAGTGAGTGATGTTTATTATCTGTATAAGGTTTCCTTTACTTAATTTAAAAATTATTTAATGCTTTAAGTAAGTATTTTTTTTTAAAAAAATAATATTTTAAAGAGAAACTCTAAAATTAAGTATATAATGAAGAGTGGAGATTCAGAACTAAAGATCTAATGGGTTTTTATAGCTCATTATTCTTATCCTTTTATCGAAGGAATGGTTCAAAAGTTTTTTTCTTGATAGAATTTAACCTTTCTTTCCAAATAGAAAAATATCTCTAACTTTATTGGTGAGAAAACATATTTGCATGCATGAGGGCTTAACATTTGACTGAATTTAAAAATATCGAGTCTGGTAGTTCACCAAACACATAAATATTAAGGCTTAGTGCTTGATTGAGTTCAATAACACTAGCTCTAACAGTTCACCAGACTCATATATGTTTGGGCTCAATTTTTGGTTGAGCTCAAGGATATTGGGTTATCACTCGACTTTGATTCCTTTAAATAAGAATTTAAAGAAAATAAAAATAAGAATAAAATATGTTGATCCACCAATAGTCTCTCAAGTCTTTGTGTATTTTTTACGCAAAGATTTTTGAAAGGTTACCACCAATAAATAAAACTTTTTTTACCTTCCCTATAAGATTTGGTTGTCCCATATAGAATTGTTGGAATTTTCTTGGCCAAGTGGCTCATTTTTATTGAAAGGGTAACCTTTAGGAAATAAAATAGCAGCTTGTATTTATTGTAGTGATTGAGTGGATTTCTAAAAATTTAAGATGACATGAAAACTCATTCATCCAACAGTCTGGATAGAAAGGTGTTTCCTTTATAGACTTAATTGTTCTTACCTTTATCTTTTTATTTTCTATAATTTTTGAAAAACTATTGTGTTGAAAACTCCTGACTATTTTAGTTCTAATCCAATGAAACAAACTCATTTCCAGGTATTTTTCACCACCATCTTTTATCTTTTTCTACTTTAAACCAAAACATGGATCCAAAAGGAGTTAGATTTATCCTTAAAAGAAGGGATATTGCAACCTCTAAAAAGGAGTTCGAGTTCCAACATAAGATTGTGAGAAATGGTAGGGGATATGGGTTCATCTAACCAAGCAACATAATTAGAGAGGATGATACTCCAACACTCATCTCTAATAGGGAGGAGAGTAGCTCTTCTCGTAAAAGTCCTTCTCTCATCATCACTAGAGATTCCCAAAAGAGAGGGAAGTTACCTCAGACTTTTAAGGATGACATTCCCAATACTTTAGGTGAGAAGGATATAGAGTTTGTTTCTCACTTTCAGTTAGGAGAGTACACAACTCGAATGTTTGATTAGGTTGAGCATATTAACCAGAAAACTTTAGGTTGTGCCTTAACGTTATTTTAAGATTACAGCCTTTTCTTACATGTACACGATGGAGTGTTCCTCCCTTCTCTAATGATTTATTAGGGAAGTGTTCAGATATTATCAGTTGGGTTAAGGGTAGTTGCATTCAAATAGGTGGATGATTATGTCTGTCTTTGATAAGTTTTGTAGGCTTATCAAAATTAAGCCTACTATTAATATCTTTAGAAGATATTACCATCTGATTGTTGGCACCAGTAGTGGCAATAATGTACATTGGTTATTCATCTTTGCCATAAGCCCGAATGAGCTATTAAAGGAACTCTGTGTGGAAAGCATGTGTGTGTCAAAAAATAAAAGGAGAGATATCTGATAATAAGATATGGTGGGCTAGTCAATCCTAAAAGTGAAATATATTAAATATAGAGATGTTCCTATTATTAGAAGAAGGTTCCTTCTCTTAATGTAAATAACAGGCCTCGTCTGAGCTTGGATGAGGAGAAAACATGCGTTACGTTAACCTCAACTTCAACAAAGTATGAAGTCAATAAAATAGCCAAAGGATATTATCAAACCATTTTGCAAAGAATGTAACTTTCTTATTCCCTTGTTTTTTTATTGCTAAGTTTATTACTAACTTTTTGTTTTTTTATGCAGGACTAACAGCTAAAAGAGAAGAAGGAACTTCAGTGATGTTTGTAGAAGAAAGTTCAACAAGGAAATCTTCAACTCTTGTCATGGTTAGAAGTAGGGCTAAAGAATATATGAAGGATTACCTCGTCATTGTTGATGAACTTTATGTTCTTGAGGGATTTGTCCCTAAAAAAACAATGGTGAGAGTCAGAACTCCCGTAGAAAATAAAAGAGAGGGCAATTATACTCCTCTAATTGAGATTTAAGTAGATTTAACTCCCCCTAAAGTGATTGTGGATGCTGCTACCTACTTTAAAAGGAAAAAAAATCTCCACCTTTGTATAGTTCAATGTTTTAGTCTTGATTATAGGAGGCTTTCTTGGTGGCACTTTCTTTACCTCAACTTCCAACTTTATCGATAGAGGTTGCAACAGCTAGGCCTTCTACTTGGGTTATTCTAGTAGAGATTGAGTTTAAATATGCTTTCACCCACCTTGTTTTTTACCAATCTCCTTTTAGTTTTTCCACCCTGACCGAGGAAAAGAGGGAGTTTATGGAGGCTTTTGTTGGTAGGAGGTCAGTTATTAGAAAGACTAGCATTGAGGTGGTGAGACTATTAGAAAGGATCCTCGTCATCCCATCAGATATCACAATAATGTTTAATGAGTGCTACAACCATTATTTGACTTTAAATGGTTAAATGGTTTTTATTAGGAATTTTTTATTTCAACTTTTTGTTTAATTCTATGACTATTATTCCTAATAATTTTTATTGATAAATTTTCATGATATACACTCGTTTTATGAGGTGTTAGGTGGCTGAGAGAAATCATGTAATGGAGGCCATTGCTATAAACAAGGAAAACCAAATTGCCTTCAAATAGCTAAAATAGGAAAAAAGTTATTGTAAAGGCCGAACTAAAGAGTCTTAATATGGCTTATGCAATACTGAAGGAATAAATATAAGGTATTGTTCTTCAGTTGGACTCCAATGAGAAACTATTTCAAGTGATTTATAACCAAATGGATTCCTTAAAGCAAAAGATTTTTTAGATGAAAATCATTTAAGATGATCTGAGTATAGAGCTTTTTATTGCTAGGAAAGAAACCTAAAATTCTCAAGCTTAGTTGGAGGTCCTGAGGAACTCTCTCAAGGAGTTTCAGGGATTTTTAAGGGTTCAATAGCTATGACTGGGATAGTTGGGGACAAGATCTTTCTTACCATGTCCAATATGTATTTTTTTAATCAATTAAAAGGGATGCATATGGACTTTAGTATTGCCTTTTATCTAATCTCAATACTTGACTTTACAAATGTGTTCTTTGTCATGATTGTTATTTCCCGACGTAGAAAATATCCAGTTAAGGAGCCTGAGTAAGATATTTAAGCCTCATTTCCCCCTTTCCTTTTATAAATGTTATACACACCCCTAGTCTTTTAGGGTCTATCCATGTAACATTTATCTTTTATTTTATAAAATTTTAAATCCTTTTATTTATCTGTTTACTTGTGTGCATAGATCTAATGCCTATAATAAACATTTCATACGGGATTTGAAACCCTAAGAAAAATCTTTAAAATTTTATATGAGTCCAGCACCTATACTTAAAAAAAAGTTAAGGGAATTCCCTAAACAATTAGTTCAGGACCAATACCCACCTTATAATTTCCATGCAGGGTCTAAAAACCTAATAAAATTGTTAAAACATTTATAGGTCCAACACTTACACCTAGAAAAACATTTAGTAAATTTGAACTTTAAATTTATCTAACCATAATCAAGATTTAAAAGAGATTTGCCTACCTAGAACCGATAAGAGATCTTAGTTTTAGGTATATTCCTATCAATTTAGGTGAATATATAGTGGATTAATGAACAATCATTAGGCAAGACATGAAGATTAGTGTTGTTGTCCTTAAGGTGACCATATCTATCCCTTAGAATATGATTTATGTAATCACACTAGGGAGACTCTGTCAATCCCTTTCGGTGAATTTTGTAATCATATTAAGAAGATTGAGTTCATTCTATCCTTGGAAGGTTATGAGGTTGTTACCCTAGAAAGATAATATGTCAATCTCATTATTAGAGATATGTTCAATCGCTCTAGGAAGGTTCACAATCCATTATTCTAAGGTAAATTGTGCAATCATACTAAAAATACCGAGTTTGTCTCATCCTCAAAAGGTTACGAGGTTGTTGCCCTAAAAAGATGGTGTGTCAATCCCATCATTAGATATATGTGTAATCGCACCAAGAAGGCTTCAGATTCATCATCTCTCAGGTAAATTATGCAATCACACTAAAAAAAAATGAGTTTATATCATCCTTAAAAGGTTGCGAAGTTGTTGTCTTAGAGAGATGGTGTGTTATTCTTATTCTTAGAGATATATGTAGTTGTACTATAAAGGCTCCATATCTATCATTTCCAATACAAATTGTGCAATTGCACTAGAAAAACTAAGTCTATCTCATCCTTGAAAAGTTACTAGGTTGTTTCCCTAGAGAGATGGAATGTCAATTCCATTATTGGAGATATATACAATCAAACTAGGGAGGCTTTATATTTATTCCTTTTAAGGTAAATAGTGCAATTGTAACAGAGAGATCGAATTGATCTCTTTCAAGATAAATTATGCAATTGTACTATAAAGATTAAGTTCATCCCATCCTTGAAAGGTTATGAGGTTGTTGCTCTAGATATCACCCAAATAAAAGAAGACATTGTCACGGTGAATGATTTAAATCATATATAAGAAACTTACATTCCTAGTCATTGACCAAGATATATTTTTTATTGACCTTTAAGATATAATCATCTTGATAATTATTTTGTTGACATCATGATCTCAGCTATAAAGAGGAGAGACTAGAGTTTATATAATAAATGTCTTTTGGATGGTTAACAACCAAACTTTACATGTTTTATAATTTGAACCAACATTCCACTTATATTTGTTAAAACCTTTCCAAAATCATTACAAGATTTCACAGTTTTACCGATGGAAACATTTCGTCGGTGTGTGATTAGAAGTTCGTCAGTGATTCTTGTTCGTCAGTGATTCTTTTACCGACGTCATCACCGATGGATTACATCCGTCAGGTTACCTTTCATCGGTGATTCAACATTTCATCGCTATATCGGTCTGAAGAACAAAAAACCATTTGCTGATGGTTTTACAGACGGAATTTATGCCCAAAAAAAAAGATTCCCGCTTGAATATACCGACAGATTTGTATTCCGTCGGGGATATCGCGATTTACCGACAGACACTAAACGTCGATAGGGCTGTCGGTGGGTGTATGAAATACCGACCGAATATATCCATCTGTAAATTCGTCGGTAAGTCTGGTAGTTACTATCAAATACCGACGGAGTTGTTCCGTCGGTGAGTGTATGAAATACCGATCGAATATATCCGTCTATAAATTAGTCGGTAAGTGTGGTAGCCACTATTAAATGCCAACGGAGTAATTCCATCGGCAATTCGGTCGGTGAGTGTATGAAATCATTGGTAATTGTTTTTTTTTCTAAATTGTTTTTTCAAAAATTATTTAGGATATATAATATAAAACTATATAAATTAATTGTAATGCAAATCAATTATGCAAATAAAATTTATATTAAAGAAAAAAACAAAGTTAAATAATATTCATTACAAACTGAATATGTTTCAAAAAAATATTAAATGAAGTTTTAAAGTTAAATAATGTTTATTACAAATTAATATAAAGGTGGAGCTGGAGAAGAAGCAGGAGATCCTGGAGGAGGCTGGTGGTTATACGGCCAAAAAGGATTAAGCGCACATGTTCCATTATTTGCCATGTTCATAACCATTTCACGGAGCTGTTCGTAAGCCGCTTTTTGTTGCTCATACTCCGCTTTTTGTTGTTCATACTCTGCTTTTTGTTGCTCTTGAGATGCTTTGAGGTGCACGTATTTTACTGATAGGTAGTCGTATTTCTTGGTGAGCTGAGTCGTGTGTTGCTGTAAGGCCTCGAACTCCTTAAATTTGGAGCTCGATATTGATTGGGAGCTCCCAACAGTTGAAACACTACGGGTCGACCACAAGTTATCGGCCGTAGTGTTGGAGAGCTCGTAAACCTAATTTTTATCAAGTCCACCTGCGGAGCCAGCCTCCATCCACAAATCCGGATCGAATTCCGGATGGTTCAAATATCATCATCCCCATATCTCTCCCTTAACCGATTATTATAGGTCTCCTGAAAATAAAATAAAAAACAAGTAATCATCATATTCAATTCAATAAACATAATAACTTACAAAATGAAATGGTTGAACAAACATACCATGAAATGTTGAGCACGGTTATCAACGAACTGTTGCACCCCTTTCTGACGGTCTTGACTCCGCACGTGCGTCTCCACAAACAGCTCCATCGGGCTCGGCTCACGTCCAAGAGACGCAGCCTATAATGAAAAAAGATATATTAACAACAATTGAATTTAACAATATATTTCATTTAAATTAATCTTACCATCCATTTCGCATGTGCAGCAAATGGAATGGAGCCATTAGTGTGCATTGTCACCTCGCCATGAATTGGCCAATTCCGGTTGCTAGCACCGGACCGTGAGCGTCATGTGAACCGCTCAGACATCACGTGCTCAATATAGTGCGGCTATATATCTTCCGGGATGTATATCGGTTTGAAATCCCTCCAAACCGCAACATTGTTCCGGCCTTATAAACCCCTATCCCTTGTGGCTTTTTTTGCCTTTTTTTATGCTTCATACCAAAACTCACTCAACCTACATCACGCAACCAAAAATTACATTTCGAAACATAAATTTTTATCTAAAAAAATCTCGTGTTGTTTTCAATCTTACCTAGTTGCCGCGTGATTTTCCCATACCCTCCTCACAACATTGTTATGCTCACTCCCAACGGTTGAAACACTACGGGTCAATCGCAAGTTGTCGGCCATAGTGTTTGAGAGCCCGTAAACTTGATTTTTATCAGGTCCACCTAATGAGCCAACCTCCATCCACAAATCTGGATCAAATTTCGGATGGTTCAAAATATCATCCTTGTATCTCTCCCTCAACCGATTATTATAGGTCTCTTAAAAATTTTAAAAAAAAAGAAGCAATCATCATATTCAATTCAATAAACATAATAACTTACAAAATAAAATGGTTGAACAAACATACCACGAAATGTTGAGCACGGTTATCCATGAACTGTTGCACCCCCTTCTGGCAATCTTGACTCCACACGTGCGTCTCCACAAACAGCTCCATCGGGCTCGGCTCACGTCCAAGAGACGCAGCCTATAATGAAAAAAGATATATTAACAACAACTGAATTTAACGATATATTTTATTTAAATTAATCTTACCATCTGTTTCGCATGTGCAGCAAATGGAACGGAGCCACTAGTGTGCGTTGTCACCCCGCCATGAATTGGCCGATTCCGGTTGCCAGCACCGGACTGTGAGCGTTATGTGAACCACTCAGACGTCATGTGCTCAATATAGTGCGGTCATATATCTTCCGGGATGTATATCGGTTTGAAATCCCTCCAAACTGTTACATCGTTCCAGCCTTGGAAACCCCTATCCCTCGCGGCTTTTTTTGCCTTTTTTTGTGCTTCATACCAAAAATCACGCAACCTACTTCACGCAACCAAAAATTACATTTCGAAACATAAATTTTTGTCTAAAAAAAATCTTGTATTGTTTTTGATCTTACCTAGTTGCCGCGTCATTTTCCCACACCCTCCTCACAACAGTGTTATGCTCACTATCCCAGCAGAATTTGTACTGTGTATAAATGAACAAGTTTAAATAAAAATAATAATTTATTTATAATTATATTAATAAGCTGAAAATTATTTATTTACAATTATATTAATAAGCTGGAAATTATAAATTAATACCAACCTCAAACCTGTTAAACCATATATTGATTTGAGGCATCCATTCAGGATGCTTGGATATCTGACTCCATTGAAACAATGGAATCTCCATCGATGATTTAAACGTCGATGATATTACTCGGACGGCTTCAATGTTTGTGAACTTGAAAGTAAATGAAATAAATTCAATAGTGATTATTTCATAAATTATGTTGTAATTTAAAACAAAAACTAAAACCTTAACAAACTTACATTGAAAGGTCATCCTTCCACTGTGCCTCATACTGGCGGGTACATTGATTTCGCTGCGAAGGCACACCACCTCTGCGCTGTGAAATAGCGCTGGAAGAGGCAGCATCGATTGACGGCGCAGGTGGTGTAGGTGCCTCTTATTGAGAGGCACCTAAGGAAATATCATCATCGCTGCTAGACGAACTAGCTACGACCATACATGAGCGACCAGCTCTGGTTTTTGTTCTACGTATCTACATAATTTTATACAAATAATTATATAATTAAATTCAAATGTTAAAGAAAAAAATCAACAGCACCTCCCCTATACTGGATACTACCCAAATCCACAAACTTGCATATATTAACAATAGCCACAACTAATTTACCCAATCTATACTAATTATTCCAACATATTCAATTATTAATCCTAAAGTAAATTCAACATTAAAAATTACAATTCAACAAATTATTCAATAATTATGCTAATACAACAAAACAATAAATTAAAAAAAAAAACTCTAGAATAACAATCAAAATAAATGGAAAAAATTAAACCCAAATCATGCAACATATTCAATTACTAATCCTAAGGTCAATTCAACATTAAGAATTACAATTCAATAAATTATTCAATAATTATGCCAATACAACAAAACAATAAATTAAAAAAAAACCATTAAAGTAAATTATATGGTAAATTCAACATTAACAATAAATATTCAACAAATTAACTAATAATAATTATGCTAATACAACAATAAAAAAATATTCAGTAAATTCAAAAAAAAACTATAGACTTTAGCAATGAATTATGCAAAAAAAAAACTATAGACTTTATATACATTACAAAAAATACACCAAAACAAAAAACATAACAAAAAATAGCAAAAAAAACCATTAAAGTAAAATGAAATAGAAGAAATACTAACCTTTTAAACTGATGGAGATTCACGATAAAAAATGCTTGAGATCGCCGGGGAAGAATGTAGAGTAGCATAGAGACGAAAAGAATGGTGAAAAACTGAGGGGAAGAAAAAATGAACTGAAGAGGCGGTCGGGGGCACTTATATGCCAGTTTTACCAACTAATTCACCGACAGATACAAAATTAATTATTATTTTAATTTATTCTATCGGTGAGGTGTTAAAAATCCGTCGGTAAATTTTGAATTTCGCACCAAATTTTTTAATGTCCCTCCATATTTTTCATAGTCCATTGGTAAATCCGTCGGCAATATGATGCGGTCAGAGAAGCATTTAATGCACAACACTTTGAAATATGCGTGGTCTGTTGCCAACATGCCGACGGATATAAATCTGCCGGTGTTACCGTCGATGATATGGTGGCATTTCAAGTAATTATTTTCGAACTCTCTGTGAAATGTCGACGGACTTAATGTCGTTTGTGTTGCCATTGGTGATGTGGTGGCATTTCAAGTAATTATTTTCGAATAATTATTTTCGAACTCTCTGTGAAATGCCGACGGACTTAAAGTCGTCGGTAATGTGGTGGCATTTCAAGTAATTATTTTTTAACTCTCTGTGAAATGCCGACAGACTTAAAGTCGTCGGTGTTGCCGTCGGTGATGTGGTGGCCTTTCAAATAATTATTTCATGTTACAAAATATATCATCCATGATCAATAATTATTTCAAGTAATTATTTCATAATTGTGGCATTTCAACTAATTATTTCAAGTAATAAATATTTTATGTTTCAAAATATATCATCTATAATCTAAATTACATGAAAAAAAGGGTTTTATATAGGACTTTATTTTGGTAGTTAGTCAGAATTTTCTTCTTCATCGTCATCAATTGAATTGTCATCACCTTCATCGCAATCTTCAATATGAATATCATCTTCTTCATCGATATTTGCTTGTCCACTA
Organism: Populus euphratica; assembly: GCF_000495115.2. Lineage (NCBI taxonomy): Eukaryota > Viridiplantae > Streptophyta > Magnoliopsida > Malpighiales > Salicaceae > Populus > Populus euphratica. The sequence continues at coordinate 907,247 of NW_011499915.1, forward strand.
GAGCTCAAAACAAAATTCAACTCCTCTACGTCAACATCAACAAGACTATAATCAAAAACATGAAAATTTAAATTTTCTTCCAATTCAATCGAAGGAGCAACTTGATATGGTTCAACCACCTCACTAACTTGAAAGACTTTATCTCACACACTTGTGTCTTCGTTCTCATCCTGAACAACCTTGACACAACCCCGGGGTTTCGTTTTTAAAACGGACAACCAATCCACTCTTGATCGATCATTTCTAAATGAAGGGGTGTATGTGTAATAAACTTGTTGACATTGCTTTGCGAAAACAAAGACATCGTTTATGTTGCGGAGTCTAGCTTTTGAGTTGATTTCAACTAGACCATAGTGCGGATCAACTCTAATTCCTCTGTCAGTCCTATCATACCAATAGCATTTGAATAAAAACACTCTACTTTGCTCGTTATGATATTGTTGTTCGACGACCTCTTCTAATCTACCATAGTAGTCAACTTCTAACTCACTACTAGTGGATCCCTTAATACAAACATCGTTGTTGTATGTCTTTCTTCCTTGCCTGTATTCTTCAGTATGGAAAACATATCCATTGATAAAATACCTGTTGTAGCACTTACATTTTCTTTCAGGCCCCAAGCTTAGTGAAGACAATGACTTAGGTGTACTCCCTCCCATTTGATAAACCTTGTATGTAATGTACATTAATAAATAGTAAATGAACGAGAATATCGTAATGACATGTATACGTACAGTAATTTTGCAAGTTAGAATGAGTTTGTGATAGTGTTTACATGTGTTCTAAACCACGTGGAAAACTGCTCATCTTGTAATTGAAAGATTTGGGATTCGGTCAGCTATGAGTTATTGGAGAGCAAATATTATCGATGTTGCCTGCAAGTGATAATGAGTGTATGATATTACAATATATAATTAACAATATATTACTAACAAAGTTTAATTAGTATAAACTTACTGAATAAAAGGTCTTAACTCATCACAGTTAAATAGAGCATAGTTGTGTGCTTGTTTGAACTCTATTTCTGACAAATATCTTCCTTTTACAGCATTTTTAGGTGCGGGTCGTCTAGTATTGGAGAATATTGAAAAGTTTCCACTGGAAGGCACTTCACCGCCATCATCATGTCGGGGAACACGATTGATTCTCGTTCTTAGATGAGGTTTGAAATAGTACGAGATAAATGTTGAGATCTCCTCAACAATATAGGCCTCACATATCAAAGCCTCAACATGCGCCTTGTTCTTAATCTTTTTCTTAAGATTAAACAAGTACCTGCATTGAAATATTAATCAAGTATTTTTAATTAAGAAAAACATATAAAATACTTTTATATATGAATTACATTGCAACTGTAATATCTAACCGTTCGAATGGGTACATCCATCTATATTGGACCAGTCCTCCAGCTTTTGCCTCAACGATAGATGTATATGGAGATGCTCCATTGAGTCAAAAAATTATGGAGGGAATATCATCTCAAGTTTGCATAGTATTTCGACGATATTCATTTGAAACCTCTCAATGTAATCAATATTCAACTTGTTGGAGCATATATCTCTGAAGAAATGACTGATCTCCGTGAATGCATCCCATATTCCCTTTGGCAACAAATCACGAAAAGCTAATGGGATGAGTGTTTGCATAAACACGTGGCAGTCATGACTCTTCATTCCATACAATCTGCAGTCCTCTATATTAACCAGCCGTGATATGTTCGATGCATGTCCATCCAAAAAATACAGACTCTTAAGTCATTTATTGACTAGCAGTTGTGCGTTTTTCTCTAAGCTTGCTTTTGGTTTTGCGACCCGTGACTCATCATAAACCAACTCTATATTTTTATGGTTATAGTATAAAGCTATATCCAATCTAGCATTGATGTTGTCCTTTGTCTTCCCCTTCACATCCATGACGGTGTCAAAAATGTTCTCAAACATGTTCTTTTCGATGTACATGATGTCAAGTTTATGGCGGAGCAGATTGGTCTTCCAATAAGAAAGCTCCTAAAAGATACTTTGCTTTACCTAATTATGGGTCAAACCAAAACCAAGAAACTTTTGCTTACCTAATTTAAGGCCAAACATAATGTCACCGTACTCTGAGACAACAACATGCAATTCTTCACCAGAAAGACACGGGGATGCAACATCTTTTTCAACTCTACCAACAAAGAAATCTTTTATGTACTTTCTGTACCTGTGATTAAGTGGCAAGAAACGACGGTGACAGTAAAAAAAAAGAAGCTTTACCTCCATTTGCTAGCGTGAATGCCTTGTTGTTTTCCATGCAGTATGGACATGCAAGTTTCCCATGCGTGCTCCAACCAGAAAGCATTCCATAAGCTGAAAAATCATTGATAGTCCACATCAAAGCCGCCCTCATAAGGAAATTTTATTTCCTCAATATATCATAAGTCAAAGCTCCGGAGGACCACAACTGCGCCAACTCATAAATCAATGGTTGAAGACAAACATCTATATTCCGCCCCAGGCTGCTTGGGCCGGGTATGACAGTAGATAAAAACATGAACTCCAGCCTCATACACATTCTCCGTGGCAAGTTATAAACTATGAGTATGACCGGCCAATAAGAATAAGGAGCAGCAAATGACCCAAATGGGTTGAATCCATCTGTACACAACCCAAGATGCACATTCCTTGATTCAGCTGAAAAGTGAGGATGAACACTGTTAAAGTGTTTCCACGCTTCGCCGTCAGAAGGATGAACCATCACTCCATCAACCGCATGGTGTGCTTGGTGCCATGTCATGTGCTCAGCAGTCCTTGGTGACATGAATAACCTCTGCAGTCTAGGTGTGATTGGAAAGTATCTAAGTTTTTTATATGCCACTAGAGTCTTTCCCCTGCCAGTTTTAGGTTTGTAACGGGAATGCCCGCATGTCATGCACTCGGTCATCTCAACATTTTCAAGGTAGTATAACATGCAGAAGTTAGGGCGCATGTCAATTTTCTGGTATCCTAAACCGAGGGGTTTCATCATGGACTTCGCAGCATAGAAGTTCTTTTTCAGCCTGTTCTCTTCAGGTAAAATGCTTCTTGCCCATTCAATAATCTTGTCATACCCGGCCTCACTCAACCTGTACTCTAACTTAATAGTGAATACCTGTGCTACGGCCGATAATTTACTATGGTTCATCAGAATCTTTCAACAAATCAAAAAACCTAACTGCATCTACATTAGGTTCTTCTTCTACGATTGGACATTGACTGACATTACCTTGATTCATTCTCATTGCATCCATAACCATGTTTCTGTAAGGATTAGTGTTGTCATTCTCGTTGCTAGTATTAGAAGTAGACCCAATCACTGTTTCTTTCATTCTCCTCTCACTAACATATACTTCTCCATGTGCATACCAACACTGGTAATTCTCTATAAACCCTTTATGTAGAAGATGCATCATTACAATATCTGGATGCAGATACTTTTTATTTTGATACTTCCTGCATGGACACCTAATACTGCCTCCAGTAAAATTTCTAGGAATAGATGTTGTGAAATTAATAAAACCCTGAACCCCGTTACAATAATCCATCCTCTGCAATCCTTGGGTTTAATCTCGATACATCCATGAACGATCATTCATGATTTATATCGAACCTCTATAAAATTATGATGAGATAATGTATTAATTAACTAAGTTAGGTAAATAAACTTGCAAAAATATTACTTTACCTCGAGATTATCCAACAAACCAATCACAACTTCTTATAAATATTAAATATTCATTATCATTTATCAACGTCAATACAAATTAAAATATATAAATTTATAGAAATTACCACTTCGCAATACCATTGACAAAACTTTAAACAAACCCAATAAGTAAGCTATTAATTATTTCAAAACAACACATGTACTTTGGTTATTCCATAAAGTTTTAACAATTTACAAACAAATACAATCTTACAAAATCTAAAATAAACCATAACAGGTATAGAATTATACATTCATATACTACAAGTTTGTTTGAGAAATAACAATAAAACATGTACATTTACTAACAAAATACATATACTAAAAAAATGATAAAATTGACATTTAATTAAATGTTAAGATTTAAAAAGAAATAATTACTTATAAAAATTGACAAAATCCGTTGGTAAATCAGAACACGGATGCTATAACCACAAAACTTCAAGAAATATAACTTGTTGTGCTGATATGAGGGAGATTTTTGTTTGGGGGGGATGGGGGGCTGCTTGTTTCCAAATGGGGAGAGTTGGGATTAGAAAGAAGAAGGAAAAATAGGGGAGGAGAGGGTCGGCAGCGTGTACATATATTAACTTTTCCCAATGGTTTCACCGATTGACAATCCGTCGATGTTGTCCGTCGGTGAAACTGTTGATGATTTTGATGGAACAATCGACACGTCACCGTACGGATCTGCCATTTCAAATTCATCAGTAATATAAACGGCGGTCACTGTACGAGCTGTCTTTTTGAATCCGTCGGTGATTCCGTCTGAAAAAATAACCTTCTGAAACCTCCATGTCAGCGACCCGTTTTTTTTATGATGGAAATGTTTCCGTCCGTAATTCTGTCGGTAATTACTAATGGAAATTTTTCGTCAGTAGTTACCGACTGAATTACGAATGAAATAGTGGTCGTCAGTAATTTCGACCTGAAATTACCGACAGAAATATTCCGTCAGTAAATCCATTGCTATTTAGCGAATTTCTGGTAATGAATGCTACCTAATACAAAAATTCCACATTATTTTCTAGTATTAAGAGCAATAACACCATCACCCAAAGGATCATGAACAAATACCTCTTAAAAACACAAACACTAGAGTTGAACCTAAACTTGTTCATATATTAATGGAAGCGACCTTAATTATTCAATATCAACTGGGTTATTTTTATATTTTCTCTAATTAACTTATTTATAAATCACTTCATGATATATTATCTGATTATAGATTATTTTGCGTGTTTAGATATATGTACATGCTGAACAAATTGCAATTACGATAGCATCCATGTTGTTTTATACGCTACACTATTTGACCAGAAAAAATTATCATTATTCTGACCCTATTTTCATTAGTCTTCACTGTCCCTCAACTCCTACCTATCGCTCACTCTACTCTCCCCTCTCAGCCTATCACTCTCCATGTGCATATATGTCTTTCTATAGTGCCCCTTAACACCATATCACGACCACACTAGACACTCACCGCGGCGGTGCAACCCTCTCCCTTCCTCCACTTCCCTTTATTGCTCCAGAAACACATAGAAATGATCTATTATTTGTAACTTCTTTTTCTTTTTCTTTTTTGTAGCCGAATTTGGTTCAAGTTTAGGCATATTTGTAAAGCTCGGACTGACATGTAGTGTTGATCTGGAGACTTTGCCAATTCAGGGCTTTGAGTTAAAAAAACTTGACTGGTCTAATTAAATATCTGGATCTCAATTAAATTATGGCTTCATCCAATTAAAAATTGATGTTTAACTCATTGATATTTTATCAAAATGATATTATTTTCATTTTAAAAGAATTTTTTTTTTAAATTGACCTAAATGAAAGTTTGAAATCTATGATTAAGATCTCACCTTTAAGTTGGAAGATAAGTTAAATATCATTAAATTGATTTGGGCTTATTCAAGATTAAACTTGACAATTCTTTGGTTGTAAATTCTGTTAGATGGAGTTGGTTGGACTTTTATCAAATTTGGAGCTTTTTGTAAAGGCCTGTTACATCTCATATATTTAATGTAGGCTCACTAAAAATAAAAATTTAGTTATTTCGATTTGATAGTCAAACAAATCGTACTGAGTCCAAGATTTATGAGTTAATTGGTTCGGTTTAAAAATTTTTTAAAAAAATTGATACAGTTTGGCTACTTATTTCAGGTAAAAACTAACCTGATTAAATCGATATTTAACTCAAAATCAAACATAAGATATATTTAAATGATTTAAAAAAAAATGAAACCATCACATAATTTTAAATAAAATTAGAGTAATTATGAACTAGTTTAATGGATTACAAGAGTAAGAAGGCAAGCTATGCCAAATGAAAAGGAAAACATCTTCTCAAGAGACATCCCATGAAAATTCATTTGTTCAAGGTTAATTTTATTTGTTAAATTGTCTACTTAGTGAGTTCAGAAATCAAGGCAATTTGATAACACTGTATTCCCTACTTTTTATTTATTGACGGTAGGAAGAAACCCCTTCTCGTTTGATAACTTTGGATCATCAGAACCCAAAGTTCAATTGGATACACAAATGGGTCCTTGAAAGCCGAAGTCGAAACAAACAGATGTGAGCTGGGAAAGACCAAAACCTAGCCCAGCTCATTACACTTGGATGATCGCAATAAAAATGAATATCTTAGGATAGACCCTCGAGCCAGAAGCATCCTCCAAATATACATAGGTCGGTAGAGAACAAATAAATAACAATAAGTTAAATAAATCTCACAAAACAAATAAATAAATGTGAACTTTTGGACACAACCTATTATTTTAATGTAATATTAGGTGTGTTTTGTGATGTTTCATGTCAAAATATTGTTGTCATATCTTAAACCATACAATCAAACGAGATAACATTTAAAAAAAAACACTAAAGACAAAATATTATTCACTATAATCGCTTTTTTTTTATTTAGATTTGTTTTTTTCATTTTCAGATTGTGTGGTTCTTAAAAAACCTTGCAGATTATATGAATATCAAGATTCTATAAACTGGTGTTGGTCAGCAGGCCGACAGTGAAGACAATATTTGAAGCATCATAGTTAGCTGGCATCAAATTATTCCGACTCAAACATGAATGGCATGATCTACTCGAATTAACTCGAGCTTCATGTTTTTCGAAGTTATCTCCAGCCAAAAAATCCCTGCGATAAGATCCAGGTTACGACAGCTAGCTGTTCCCCACTCTACAGAAGAACCCACGTTCGAAATACATGATACTCTGGCATCAAGATTGACAGATTGTGGCTGTTTGTACCTTGTGCGCGCGCACGCTCACAGGAGAGAGTGCCGGCTTCACCTCACAGTTCGGAACTGAGCCATCGTTTCATATATTTTCGAGAAACAAATATCGAAGATCAACACAGGGAACACACAACTCAGGCTTGAGCAGTATCTTGGAACCATGCGCACACATGAAACTAAAATCTCGAATGTTTTAAAAAGAAATATGCAGCTGTAAATTCATAGGTCTTTCAACAATGCTGGTCGTTCGTTATACATATGAAAACTGTCTTTGTATGATAAGATCTGTCTTCTTTGTCTTTGCATTATTTATCTTTTCTGTGTAAATGGACTCGAAGCTTCTTTGTATGTTTCATCGTGGGCTCCAAGAATTATATGGGCAACAAAACAGACATAAATATATATATATATATATAATCAATTTATATCTTCATATATTACAAATAATTTAGGGTCCATATTGTTGTTGCTCTTAACATAATATGTATTAAAATTGTTAAATAATGTTTTTCATTGCCTAAAAATCTTTTAACCTGTGATTAATTGTCTTTGAAGGTTGTAGAAATGAGGTCATCAACCCAGATTTTATTTTTTCGCCATGATCATGTTCTTCTTGAATGTTTAAATTCATTTATTTCTTCATATTTTTTTGTAAATATCCAATCTAATCTGGGATTATTTAAATCTAACACAAATCTCTAGCTAATGGTTAAAAATCGCACTCATAAACATGATGTAAAGATCAAACTCTATCTGATGATTTGACCCTTCTGAAAATAACATTTTTACTCTATCTAATGATTTGACCCTTCTGAAAATAACATTTTTATTTACTTTTATGCCACATATAAAGAAGGAAAATAAAATTTGGGCACTAGGGAAAGGGAGATTATAAAAAGAAACTGCTATTGGCACAACTTTAAGATTTTTATAATTTAACTGACCAAAATAACCCTCTTCCTCCTTGCACCAACCAAAACTCACACCTTTCACCACTAGCAAAACTCACAAATATCCTTCAATTATATTTGATTTTTTTTTCTATTGCCGACTTTATCAAATTAAATAATAATATTCAAAACTACAAGCATACGTGTTAAGTTCTGAAGATTTTCATTGATAAATCAGAATATAATAAAAGTGATTATAGCAGTGGTGGGAGAGGAGGAGGAATAAACAAGGGGTAGTGATGATATTATAGTTATAAAAACAATATATTTTAAAACAAATATTATCATTACATGTTAAGGTATATTTAAAATTGTGATAACAATTATGATTTAAAATATTTTTTATTTAAAAATATATTAAAATAATATTTTTTTATTTAAAAAATTATTTTTTAAATAAACATATCAAAATAATTTTATAAAAAATTAAGGAAATAAGATTTCAACCATGTTTTAACGGATCTAAAAGGTAATGGTGGTTAAAGAAAAGTGACGGGGAAGATGGAAAAATGATTGTAAAATAATAATAACAATAATAATTTAATAAACAATGCTAATAAGACTAGAATTATAATATTTTTATGCTAATTAAATTTTGCTGTTAAATTTTTTAGGTGGAGGAGCAAAAGTACTGCTGGTAAAGTAAACAATGTCAATGGGTCTAAATTTACAGTGGTTTTTCAGAGCAAATTAGATTTTGTTAATATTGAAGATCTGAGCATGCCATATTGTTAATATCTCTTGGGAACCATATTATTGTTAATATGTAGCTACATTAATACGGTGCAACACATGTATTATAATTATCTAGCCATGCATGATACTCTTCGAGTGTTATTTATTTGCATTATCCCAAAGTCATGCCACACATTTATATAACGATTATTAAATATAATTATTGTATTGTCTAATTAGAAAATAATTAAGCATGGGGTGGAATATGCCGAATAATTCAATGGATATTATATATGAGATATTGGCATGTAGTGTGTCACCATGCCGCTGCTACTTGGCAGACAAGGCTGTCCGACGATCTATAAACAATGTGCAACAAATTAAATAGAGCATTAAGTACGTGATAATTAACTAATTGAATGATTGTTAAAACATAATTAATGTTGATTATGTGTTCGAGAGATAGCGGCAGGTGCTTCTGGATTAACAACGAGCAATACATACAGTACAAGCGCTCGTTGGCTCCAGACATTGCATGGCCTAATTAATTAGGGTTTCGATCGGATATTCTTCAGTGAATTTTTTAACATATAGTTAATTAGGACAATTTGCAGGGAATATGTTTTCCCAACAATTATTTAATAATCAAGACGATATGATATAGATAGTTACATTGATGTGTCCGGCAACCAACTCATCATGAACTCTGGTTTTTGTGCAGACGAATATTCTCTCCTTTTTCATCTCAGCATATGGATCATAGCAATTTATAGAAAGAATATAATTCTTACATGTAATTAAAATATGTAAAAAATCATTATGAATTTGTCACGAAAACTAGTTTAATGATCCAATAACTTCGTAAATGAATTGAGAATTAATGAGTGATTGTTCCCCAGAAGCAAAGTAAATTGCAAGGCCACGGATAATTAGAACAATTAGTCGGAAGGTATTTGACTTTTGGCTGGTGGGCCGTATATGCGGCGTCCGATGCAAGGATTGTCAGTCACTCTCTCGAGAAATGAACCGTGTATTTGCAGTGACAAATCTACCCCCTTCTGGAAGACTTGAGCCAAAATACTAACCCTTTTCTCTGTTTTCGAGGCGAGTTTTTGGCGTGCAGCTGGGATGTGTTTTTTTTTTAAAAAAAAATTATTTTAAATTAATATATTTTTAGTATTTTTAGATTATTTTAATATCAAAAATAATTTATAAAAAGTAAAAAAATTATTTTTATATATTTTAAAATAAAAAATATTTTAAAAATAATTGTTATTAAACTCTGAATGAGAGCATAGTTATTAAAGGGTTTAACCTAGTCAAGTGACTGGTCTTGGATAATACAATTAATTTAATATCTGTTTGGAGTGTGGTTTTAATTATTTTTAAAGTATTTTTTATATTAATAAAAACATAGTTATTAAAGGGTTAATCCAGTGAAGTGACTTGGTCTTGGATGATACAGTTAATTTAATATTTGTTTGGAGCGTGGTTCTAATTATTTTTAAAGTTTTTTATATTAAAATAATATTTTTTATTTTTAAAAAATTATTTTTAAAATTAATATTAAAATGATCTAAAATATATTAAAAAAATAATTTATAAAAAAAATAATTTTTTTAGTAAACAGTATAGATAAAAACACAATCCATTTATATACCCAATTTTTTGAAAAAAAAAAAAAACAGAGAAGGAAAGAACAAGTAGTGCAGGGAGAAAGTAGTCATTTTAAGCTAAAGGCAGTGTAAGCTTTGTCATTAAGAAAACCTTTTATTAATCACATAAGCAACTGGTAATAAAGGAGCAAAAGATGAAGCCTTAATTTTTCAAGTAACAGACAAGAAAAAAAGGTAAAATTTTCAAATAATTGTGCATTGGGCTGTGCAAAAGATGTGTTCCAAGCTGCACTTGGACAGTGTACGTAGCTTTACCACTTTATTTCGAATGGTGGGATGAACTTGGATTCTTCTTTGACAAAAAATGAATTTGGTAGGGTCGATTTTAATATGGCTGTACACTTTCTCCTTCAATTCACCAACTGGTAAATGCGGTTCGAGGCTTAACATTTGTTCATTATTCTTGAAGAAATAAGATGAAAATGCCGAGGGTAATTTAAAAAATAAAATAAATTGAATTTCTACAAGAGGGCCTAAGTGGTGTGCTGACTATTTAATTGTTTGATTTCATTAATTAATTAATTTATTAATTACATCTAGGACAATGAAATCCACCTTCCAACGCTATATATATATATATATTAAGGCTATGTTAAGGGCAATTGCACTTGTCAAGATGGTGATGTCAATTTGTGAGAATTATGCACATTTGACTAGTGGGTGATTTGATGATCACTAGTAGGGGGAGGACGAGGGAATTGCTACTCTTGCCAGAAAACAATTTGGTTCTGTTTCTTGAAACCAAGGTATTTTTATAATGCTATCCATGCTATTTTTTAATTGAAAATATATTTTTTAAATTTTTTATATAAGACCATCAAATATAAAAAAAATATTAATTTATTATCTTTTAAAAAAACCATTTTAAAAAACAGGTGAAATAAAAAAACAGAATTTAATGGAATGTTAATAAAGGTTTTTACTTGTAACTTCTGCTTCTCAAGTTACAAGTAAAGGTTTTTACTTGAATTAAAATCAATAATATTAACTGCTTATACAACGCAACTTCAGAGTTATAAATAAGATATTAAATTGAAAAAAAAATAAAAATTGAGAAAAAAATAAGAGGGGGATTTGAGATTTTAATTACGGATTGAAACAAGAAATGTAGGGAGTAAAATTTAAAAACTATGGCAACAATAAATGGATATTTACCACGTAATCATAAATAATAATTCCATGTCATTAAAGACTATGAGAAATACTTTTTAAATGTGGGGATTAAAAAATATTATAAAAAAACCTCCTAAAAAGGAAGTTTTCAAACCTAATAATCTCAAAATCTGCTTTAATATTATTAAATTAAATCTCAAAGCCACTCTGCAAGATTCCACTAGGATAATTGTGCAGTAACTTTTGAACATCGTCATGATTGGTCAGCCTAAACCGTCGCTTTTTCTAATGGACAAAATTTAAAAACTTCATTTTTCTAATTTCAAATTATTATTATTATTTTATTTTTTTGGATAGTTTTAATATGTTGATATTAAAAATATATTTTTAAAAAAATATTATTTTAATATATTTATTATAAAAACATTTTAAGAAATAATTCTCACCACACTTATTAAACAGCATATTAAAAAGTTGGACCTCGGTTACAATTTTCAAGCTCCTGCATTAAAAAAAAAAATCACTAAAAAAATAAAAAATAGAGGCACCCATAGCAGAAAAAGGCGTACGAAATATGCGGGTGATGACGTAGCTTGGAGCAGTTAGTTTACCGAACAAGAAATACTCAATCAAACCCTTTTCTTCCTCTACTTCTTTTAAAAAAATTAAAAAAAATAAAATCTTTCTTACTTTGACCGGTCCCACTCTAAATTTAATAGGTTATTTAAAAGTAAAGCTTTACTTTCTAAAAATTATTAATTTAATTGTAATAAATTTTAATAATACTAAAAAATTATATAATTATTAATTTTATTGTTTATATAATTATATAAAATAGATATAAACTGGTTTAAATATTTATATTATTAAAAAAATATAGTAGTGATTAATTTTTAAAATATCTGATATGAAAATAATATTTTTTATTTTAAAAAATTATTTATGATATTAATATGTCAAAATAAAGTAAAAACACAAAAAAATAATTTAAAGTAAAAAAATATTATTTTCTAAACGAAATTAATTTAAAAAACATTATTTTTTTCTAAACTACAATAAGAGATATTATACCATCAAATATATCATAAATCCAGAAGAAAAGGGAGAATTCCAATCTTTAAAGGCAATCTTAATTAGCTTCTCAGTGTATCAATAAAATCCTAATCACGTTTTTCTTTCGATTTTAATAAACAAAATTAATAAATAATAACATGAGGTTCACGATATATCTCTTTTTATATATATAAATAAATCATCAAATTTTGTAATATCATCCCTTTAAATTACCCGAAGCTCACATGATGGGTAGAAAACATAGGATTCTAACCATTTTTATGCAGTCAAATCTATCCTGCAAGGGAATATTTTATAGTAAATTCATATATTTTTATATAAAGAAATGAAAAATTACCTAGTTTTACATGATAATTTAACATTTATCTTAAACCAATAAAAGAATCTGATTGATAATCTACTGATTTGTTAACTGAGATGAAACTTAGGTTGGGAATTTAATTGACAAAGAGTTTTTTAGATTTGTTCACAAATGAGGAAAGAAATTTAATGTGTGTTTGGTATTTTTTTAATTAAAAATATATTAAATTGATATTTTTTATACCAACATATTAAAATTATATGAAAAACAATTAAAAACATTAGTTTTAGATTTAAAAAAAAAAAAAACAGTTTAAGAACAAGTTGAATTGTAAAAAAAAAAACATAAATTGTTTTTAAATTTTCAATGTTTTTCAATCATTTCAAGACACTAACATTACAAACAAAATAAAAAAAATCCAAGAAAATATGTGTTAGGACAACGATAGCTTCATTTTCAAACTTGCGTTACCAGACTAAAGTGTGTTGTCTTCTCGCTCTCAATCTGCATTACCTACCTTCCTGTTCTTATATATACCATAATGCAATCTATCGTCACTAATACTATACTATTTCTCTCTTCCAAATCTCTGAAATCTAAACGTTAACTACATTCTGTTCTTTTCATGCTTTCAAGCTTTTCAAGAAAACAAACTGAGACAGACGACTTCCTTTTCTTTTCAAGCTTTTCCAGAAAAACAAACTGAGACAGAGAACACCAGGAAAAGAAGGAAAAGAAAGAGAGATATGGGACCGCTTTTCCCCGCGGGGATTCTAATCGCCGTTGTCGTGTTTCATGCCACGGTGGTTTTGTCTTCTTTTCCGGCCACTTTGCATCTGGAGAGAGGGGTTCCGGCGAGCCATAAGCTGAAACTGAGTCAACTCAAAGAGCGAGACAGAGTGAGGCATAGCAGAATGTTGCAGTCTTCAGGAGGTGGTGTTGTTGATTTCCCTGTCCAAGGAACCTTTGACCCTTTCCTCGTTGGGTAATTCTATCTTTTAAACCATATTTGAATCATGGGTTTTTCTTAGTTTTCGGATTTCTTTTCTTGTTTTGCGAATTGCTGTTGATGAAGACTGGATGTTTTGGATTATGGGGTTTAAAATTTTGGATTCTTAGACTCTTAAATGAGATGTTAAATGTGTTTTTAGTCTCAGTTTTTATTTTGGTTCTTTTTGTAGGCTTTATTATACAAGATTACAATTGGGCTCTCCTCCAAGAGATTTCTATGTACAAATAGACACTGGAAGTGATGTTTTGTGGGTTAGTTGTAGCTCCTGCAATGGCTGTCCTGTTAGCAGTGGACTTCACGTAAAGCTCACTTTTTTTCGCTTTCATAACCATATTGTTTCATATTTCTATTTCCAGTTTCATGAATTTTATTTAATGAAAAGGAGAAAGGAGAGTGATTTGGTGGTACAATGTTTTCAATATTGTTCCTTTGGTTCTCTTATTACAGATTCCACTCAATTTCTTTGATCCTGGAAGCTCACCAACAGCCTCATTGATATCTTGTTCAGACCAAAGATGTAGTCTCGGGCTTCAATCCTCAGATTCTATCTGTGCTGCACAAAACAATCAATGTGGATACACCTTCCAGTACGGTGATGGCAGTGGCACATCAGGATATTATGTGTCGGATTTGTTGCATTTCGATACAATTCTTGGCGGATCTGTGATGAATAATTCTTCAGCTCCTATCGTATTCGGGTGAGCTATTATGGATCTGTCAAAATTAAGATGGTAGTTGTATGATATTCATTTGTTTGAACTCTGGAATTCATGGATTCTGATGGTGGATTATGAAACAGGTGTAGCACATTACAAACTGGGGACCTGACAAAGCCAGACAGAGCAGTTGATGGGATATTTGGGTTCGGACAACAGGACATGTCTGTTATCTCCCAACTAGCTTCACAGGGATTAACACCAAGAGTGTTCTCTCACTGCTTGAAAGGGGATGATTCTGGAGGTGGTATATTGGTTCTTGGAGAAATCGTGGAGCCGAACATAGTTTATACTCCACTTGTCCCATCACAGTATGTTTTCCTCCCTGTTTAATATCTTTAGATTTCCCTCACAGAGTAGCAGTCATTGTTTTATTCTTCTGAAGCCCTTCTCAATTGACTGTTGTATCTATGTGCTTATTCTAGTACTCTCGACTATATAGCTATGAAATCTGGTCTGACCTTCTGAGCTTATGTAGTTGAGAATCATTAGTGCTTGTCTCTCATTTGTTTGGCATGTAGCTTCTTTACTATATTATTTCGGTTGTTCTTTTGTTTGTGATTCTCTTCTATTTTGTGTTTGACTCACTGTTTCTAATGGTGCAATCTCGTAAAATATTTATGTTTGCTCATATTTTAATGTCAATCATATAAAGATTTGGAAGTCATTGCTGTTTCTGGATTCAAGTGGTTTTGGTTGATAAAACTCTATGCACTTGGTATTATCTTGAAAGCTAGGAGCAGATAAGCTCAAACTTCGCATGTCTCTAATAATCTGTTGCAGAATTATGTTTAAGCTTGTCCCATCCTATTGAGCTTGATAATCTAGGCAATCTTTTCCTGTGTGGTGATGCTGTTAGCCTTTTCTACTACCATGGAACTGAAAGTGATAAATTTTTCCAGTTTGGCTCAATGTGGTGATAACGTATAACTTTGGACCTCATTTTTAGTTTCAAAGGATAATTATTCTGCCTTTAACTAATATATGGTAAATTCTCAATAAGCAAAGAATGTCAATTTTTAAATAATAAAATTCAATATCGTGGCTGGTATTTTAATCTATTGGTTCATATGGAAATATGATCGGGGTGAAAAAAATATTCTTGTCATGAAATTACACAGATCAGCTTCTTCATTGACATGCCTTTTACTCACCATCCTAGACAAGCAAGATCATTTCAGTTCACCACTCTAATAGTTTACTTTAAGTGAAACGTAGTGAAGCTTAAACCAGTAGTCTTGCTACCACAAGAATGTTATCTTGCTTATCAAAAAATCATTTCGAGCATGATACCATAATTGTTTAGTAACTTTGACGATTTAGCTTTATTGATTGGTAAGATAACCTTGCCCCTCCTTGGTTGTTAATAAACTCTCGAACCTTTGGAGCAAATTCCTTACTGCATCAAAAGTTTCCCTGACCACCTTTATATGTGAATTTTCAGGCCTCATTATAATTTGAACCTGCAGAGCATTTATGTCAATGGACAAACTTTAGCCATTGATCTATCAGTTTTTGCAACATCAAGCAATCAAGGAACTATCATTGATTCTGGAACGACCTTGGCATATCTAACAGAAGCAGCCTATGATCCTTTTATCAGTGCTGTAAGTGCTCAAAGGAAATTTATATCAGCTAATAGATTGAACATTGTTAAGGATCTTCATTAGCCACTTCTTTAGAATGATGTCCTTATCATGTTTTTCTTGCAAATTTATTGGGAATTTTGTTTGACTTTAGCATTGTTTGAATTATTTAGTTGCTCTCTTGTGCAGATAACATCTAATGTTTCACCATCTGTAAGCCCATATCTTTCCAAGGGAAATCAATGTTATTTAACCTCTTCTAGGTTCATTTTCTAACTCCATTATCTTAGTTCAATTTCCATTTTGTATGTGGTGTCTTAACCCAGAACCATATTTTTGCTTTGTGCTCAGTATCAATGACGTATTTCCTCAAGTTAGTTTGAACTTTGCTGGTGGTACTTCCATGATTTTAATTCCCCAGGACTATCTTATTCAGCAAAGCTCTATTGTGAGTTCCTTAAGCTTGATATCAGTAACTTTCTATTTTATCCTGTTAAAAATATGTCTAGATATTCTTGATTTGCATCGAAATTGCTGGTGAGTTTATTGATAATGGTTTCCCTTTTATTGAATATTCCCTTAATTTATAAATGGATACATAGTCTTGATCATTTTCTGTTCCTGGCTTCTTTGTTTGCTTTCCTTCTGATTCCGATGCACAATAATGAACAAGGTTTAGTTGTTATTGTGCTCCCATTTTCTTTTATCTATTTTCCATCAATTTGAATACAACTTCAATGCCATCTTTGATCACTTGTTCTTCCATGGCTATGCTGCACTATTCGCGGTCCCAACTTCCAACTTTTAGCCTTGGTTTCTGCTGAGAACCGAAAACACATCAAGAGATTCTATAAGGATTCTCGACGATTGAATGTGGTTCCTTTTCATATTGGTCCCAGTAATTTGGAATTTTGGTCTGGCATCGCTATACGCTAACCAGTATGATTGAATTGATGTTGCAGAATGGTGCTGCATTGTGGTGCGTTGGCTTCCAAAAAATTCAGGGTCAAGAGATAACAATCTTGGGAGGTATTGACACTGAACGATCTTCATTTTTTCTTTTAATTCCCTGGAAATATTTGCTTGCAATGATCATATGACTATATGAGGTTATATATCAATTATCCAAAGATATAGAAATCTTAACAAATTCAAAATTTCATTTATCAGGGAAAGAATGCCCAAATTTTCATTTTACTTTGTGGTTTAACTTTTATAGATCAACTGTACTTCTGCTTTGGTCTAAGCAACACAGCCTTGTGCAAATGCACATGAGGCCGTAGTTTCTATTATCTGCTGATGTTTAACCGTAATCATTTCTGTGATACTGTGGCTGTACTACAACAGAAAATATATTATCTATAAAACATTTAGCGTTCCTCTTGCTTTTTCAGAACTGAACATTAGAATCTTCGTACATATTTTCAATGTTACAACATCATTTCAACATTTCTCTATGATCTTTTCTTTTAATTTCACCTAGAGGTGCTAACATTACCAGCTTCATATCTTCTCATTCCTATTTGTTGCTTTTTGGTTCAATTGTGTTGCCAATTAAAAAAAATGAGGAAATTGATTAAAATTTCACCTCGAAAAGGAGAAAATTCTTTATGATTATCCGTTTCTTATTTGTGACATGTTTCATAATCATGCCATTTATCATGAATTTTAGCTTATCATTCAGTTTTATTATTGTTTTTTCTAAAGCAGCGAGTATATGCTCTTGGTCGGCCCCTTCTCCTTCATATTCAACCAAAAATTGTGTTTGTGCTCCTCTGCTGATGTTTTTTCTAACCATAATTGCTTCAAAACTCCATGCATGGTTCTCAATGAAACACTTAATACTCTGCTCTGATTAGCACTCTTCAGCCTCCATTTACCTACATGTCCTAGATAATTTCCGCTACCAAGTCCATGTACAGGTTGCAATAGTCTAGCTAGCAGCCACCTACCCTATTTCTTTTTTTATGCTACCTTGTTTGACCTCCTTTTTTTCGTCTCTCTGTTCCTTTATTTGAATAATCAGTAATCTTTTGCTTACGAACAACATTTGCTGTTGTCTTGTTTTTGCAGATCTTGTTCTAAAAGACAAAATCTTTGTTTATGATATTGCTGGTCAACGGATTGGATGGGCTAATTATGACTGTAAGTTTTGATTTTCTGTAATCGGCATTAGCATTGCGTGTTATTAAAATCATTTAGTTATTTAAATCAAGAATATAAACACAGAAGAGATTCTTGCAAAAGGGTAATTTATGAAGCAAGTGTTGACAAAATAAACAGATTTTCTCCCTTAAGAAAATTTGTCAGAACACATTCAACATGCTACAACAACGAAATAGGATATGATTCTCTTTAGTTTACAAATTTATTCAAGATTAGACCTGCTCCTTATCTCCATTCCTTGTCTGTGAATTATCATGTTAGGCTCAATGTCAGTAAACGTGTCTACTGCCATGAATACTGGCAAAAGCGAATACGTCAATCCGGGGACCCTGATCAATAACGGTTCACCGAAGAACATGCCTCACAAACTGATACCAGTGACTACAATACCATTCCTTCTGCAAGTGCTATTGCTCAGCTGTTACTTATTTTTGTAGCACACCATGCAACGCATCTGGAACTTTGCTTCACTGTAATGCGCTCTTTCTGGTCTATATTTGAAGCAACCGGCAGGGCCGTGCAGTATTACTGCTTTGGTTGCATCCAGTTGCTGTCTGGTGTGGAACTGATTTGTGAGTGTCTTTTCATCTGAACATACTTCGTCGTCGGCCGTGTACACTGATACTTTCATGATTCATCCATTATCGCTCTGGCTCTATTGCAAGCGCTGTAAATTTACCTTCATATAGGATTTTTGATCTAACAGCAGAATTAATATATACAAAATGTTTCAGTTGGGTTACTTTTTCAATGTTTTCTGTAGTTTGTATCCATAAACTTGTGAGTTAAAAGTAACACCATAGTGGTTTGTGACATAATTTACTTGGATTCTTTTGGTCCAAGATTTTTAATGGTGTAATGTTTGTCATCTGCTTCCCTTAGATTGTGGTTGTTATGCCGAATAAAGATGAACTATTTTTTTAAAATGATTGAAACAAGAAAATAAATAAAAATAAAAATAAATGGGTTTTTAATATGTTTTACTCATGGGTCAACTCAAGTTTTTATCTAGGTTAAGTTGGGTTAATTTTTTCTTACATTTAAACATCTATCATTGAACTATTAATTTTGATTCACGTGTGGTGGCTGGACTTAGGGTTGAATAGGGGTGAAGTTCGAGTCATATGAAGGGTTAATTTGGATTTTTTTTCATGTCAATAATAAAATAAAAATAATTATTATTATAATTCTAAAATTCGACTTGGAGATTTACTCGGAACAAGGTCTAGATTATGATTCTAGTTGATTATGAACTTGAGTTAATATAAAAATAAAAATAATTATTATTATAATTTTAAAATTTGATTTAGAAGTTGACATGAGACAAGGCTCATGTCATAAGTTAGAAAGGTCAATGTAAGAATAAAAGTGATCATTATTATAGTTTTAAAACTCGATTAGAGGATTGGCGGGTCAATGTAAGGATAAAAATGATCATTATTATAGTTGACACGACTAAAAGATTGATGTACTCGAGAAAAGTTGCAGTTCATGGTGGTGAACCCTAGTTGACCTGGATTAAGATATGAAAAACCCAACTTAAGGATCAACCTAAAGAAAGATCAGAGTCACAGGTCAGGAGAGTTAACTTAAAATAAATAAATAAATCAAAGCAACCTTCCGTGAACAAAAAAAAATCAATGAATTTTATTATAATTTAGGCTATTATAATATTATTAATTTCAACATTTAATATAAACTAAAATGAAAAAAAAAAACATCTAATTAGTTTTTTAAAATATGTAAGTTTGATAATAATATATATATTAATGGTAAAATAAAATTTCATATATTTTACATTGACCTTATATTTGAATACCTTTTTTAGGTTTTGATTTAGTAAACAATATATGTCATAATTTATATGGTTAGTACTTAAAAATATATTTTTATCAAGGTTTTATATCATCATTTTGCACTTAAAGTGTCAATAACTTCTTAACTAAAACATATTTTATAATAACATATCAAATAATATAAGATACCTTTAATTTGTGGTAAATATTCATTTTCAATGCAGGCCTATCACATAAATGAAAGGATTGATTGATGAGTTTAAGAACAAAAATTGAAAGGACAAAAAGATGGTCAAACATAGAAAAGAGATGTCGGTGCAGTCTAAATTGGAACACTGTTTAGTAATTGGGTCATATCTGGAGTTGTAGATCTCGGATTTAGGTCTACTTTATATGGATGGAAAGGTAAGACATAGGCCTACAACTTTCATATGGAGCCCAAGATCTAAAAAGGCCATTATCAAGTCCAAATGGTAGCAACAACAAAGAAGCCCGAATCTGTCTTCCAGCCCAAGCACTGTTCGGTATTTTGGCCATATCTGGAGTTCTAGAAGTCCAAATGAGCTGAAGTTTTTACACAAGAAAGCTGAGACAATTGCCTACAACTTTCATGTTTGCAACTGGCTCCAGTTTTGACGTTATCAATGACGTTTTGGGCAGACAAAAGAAGATAAGGATTGTCACCAAGTCAAAAGTTGGTCACCCACTTATCAATTAGTCATCAAATCAATAGTTCCCAATTTTGGCCTATAAAAGGAGACATTTGCCATGCATTTAGGCATCTTGGTTTCCAGATCAAGATCATGCTCTTCCTTTCTCTCTTTGTATTTTTTATGCTTTGTTTTCATTAATATTAAGTTTATGCCTTTCATTTCCTTTCCTTTACTTAGTTAACTTTTATGTTCTTATTTTGTTTATCTATTTTGCTTTCTTTCATTATGTCTAGCTAAGTTAATTATGTCAAGGTGAAAAGGTTACACTAATGGTGTAAGAATAAGTATAATGTAAACTTAATATGGACCTTAATGTTTGATACTAACATGTTTTATATTTGTTATCTTGTTCACTCTTTAATACTTTGCTTGTTAAATGACTAATCTTGATTTATGTTGTATAACACTTGGTACAACAAATGCTTGGCACTTTCATAGCCCATAATGTATGGTATAACCGACACCTGAGCTATGAAAGGAACTTGATTTATTGTTAACATAAGTTATAATCATGAATGCTTGACGAGATTTACAAGTATTAGCATTAATTGAATAAGATGACTAATGTAATCATGTTAACAATATATAATCTGATTGGAACCTCCTTTGTGTGTGGTTTCCAATTCAATAATAAGAGTTTATACTATACTTGTTTGATATACCATTAGTGGAACCTCTAACCTTGACATTTGTTATTATTATTGCTTAATCCTTACATTAATATTTGATCTCCAAGTTCTCATCATCATCATCTTCTTCTTCTTCTCTTTCTTTATTATTATTATTATTATTATTATTATTATTATTATTATTAGTACTACTACTACTACTACTACTACTACTACTACTACTACTACTACTACTACTACTACTACTACTACTACTACTACTACTACTACTACTACTACTACTACTACTACTACTACTACTACTACTACTACTACTACTACTACTACTACTACTA
>NW_011499915.1:931635-932792 GCF_000495115.2 Populus euphratica
CGAGTTATTAAGCTCGTAAGGGTGTCTCAACACCTAATGCCTTAAGACCAACTAGTTTAGGAGTCATTAGCTGAAAGCTTGTTACATGGGTTAAAGATGCATTGTGTTTTAAGTTACATGTATATATATTTAAAATAAAAAGTATATATAAAAAAAAAAATCTCAACCCAAGGAAGTAAGAAAAGAAAAAAAAATAAAATTGAGGGACCAGTTTGAAAACTTGAAAATATTTTCTTCCCCCACACAGAGCCCCTCTCTGCCATTGGAGGCTTCTCCCCATTTCCCTACACCAAAGTTGATGAACTTTTATTTCATTATAGTACTCATTTAACAATCATAGTTACTTCATAATAACTCCGGTTCAAAACACGTTTGATGATTAGTACTTAAAAATGTATTTTTGTCAAGGTTTTATATCATCATTTTGTACTTGAAGTATCAATAACTCCTTAACTAAAGCATATTTTATAATAACATATCGAATAATATAAGATAACTTTAATTTATGGTAAATGTTCATTTTAAATATAGGCATATCACATAAATAAAATGATTGATTGATGAGTTTAAGAACTGAAATTGAAAGGACAAAGAGACGGTCAAATTTAGAAAAGAGATGTTGGTGCAGTTCAAACCCGAACACTGTTGAGTAATTAGGTCATATCTAAATCTTGGATTTAGGTCTATTATATATGGATAGAAAGGTAAGACATAAGCCTGTAACTTTCATATGGAGCCCAATATTTAAAAAGGTCAAATGAGCACTATTCAGTGTTTGGCTCATATCTGAAGTTTTAGAAGTCCAAATGACCTTTATTTTTTTTATGGAAAGCTAAGACAATTTTCTATAACTTTTATGTTTCAAGTGGTTCCAATTCTGACATTTTTAATGATGTTTTGGGCAAACAAGAGAAGATAAGGATTGTCACCAAGACAAGAGTTGGTCACCCACTCGTCAATTAGTCATCAAATTAATAGTTCATAATTTTGACCTATAAAAGGAGGCATTTACCATGCATTTAGGCATCTTGATCTCCAGATCAAGATCATGTTTTTTCTTTCTTTCTTTGTATTTTTGTAATGCTTAAGTTTTATTTTTATTAATATCTTATTTATGTTTTTCATTTCCTTTCCTTTACTTAGTTAACTTTTATCTT
>NW_011499915.1:932931-970484 GCF_000495115.2 Populus euphratica
TATTATTGTTGTTGTTGTTATTGTTGTTGTATTATTGTTATCTATAATTTATATAATTAACCTCCCTGTGGTTTGACCTCGGTCTTGTTGAGTTATTTATTACTTCGACACTCCTGCACTTAAGAGAAGACATCAATCTTTTAATTGTGTCAGTTATTTATTACTTTGACACTCCAACACTTGGGAGAAGACATCAATTTTTGGTCGTGTCACTATACTTCAAACATTGGACAAGATAAGAATATTAATGTCATTATAATATGTTGTTTTATTTTGTCCAATATTGCATAAAATAAAATAAATTATCTAGTTCAATTTAATGTAAACCAAACACAAGACATGATAATTATTTATCCAGTCTAGTCTTGTCCATTCCAATCATTATTTTCTAACTTACCAAATGCTACTTTGGAGAATTTGTGTATTTCTATTTATTTATTCCTTTACAAAATTATTTAAATATTTATGTCTTGATATATAATTTAAAAGAACCACTTTTATCCACACTTGCAATAAAAGAGACTGAACATAAAGAGATGAGAGGTAGAGATGATTCGTTAGCACATCTAAGCATTTAGATGTTAATTGAATTGTGTTTGGTTAGTATTACATAACAAAAGTATATAAACATATTTTGTTAAGGAAATAAAGATTGAGATATAAAAATAAATATCTCTAAAAACAATTTTATAATTAATTTTTCACTTTCAAAACAAGAATAAAATGACATAATACAAACGTGGATGGTAAAAACGTTTAAACCCACACACAAGAAAAAAACAACTCAAGAAAGTTAAAATTATATTTAATGATAACAAAAAATTAACTCAATGATTACCTGAATCAAGATACCAAAGTTATTAGAATTAAGGCCTCAACCCAACGATTATAAAGAATTACAAATTGAAAGTATAAGGAAGAATGCTACAAAGACAATTGATCCTTGATAAATTCAGTGAAGAACCATAAGCAATCCTAAAATCAAAATATTATTATGAAATCAAAATCCCTAAAAAATCTAAATATAAGTTAAATAACCATAAGTAAAAACATTCTAAACAAGATTAGAAAAAAAATTTAAAAATTAAATAATGTAGCAAAGAGAATCATAAACCAATTACGAAAATAATACAATTACTGTATATTAGCTTCTAAACCTTATCACAAGGCTTTCTTGATGTTTGATCTCTATGAAACTTTAACTTATGTAAAAAAACAGACCTTTGGAATAGTCTAAAAAATTTGCAGCCTCATCCAACAGTTGAATTGAAAGTTATGTTTGTTAATGTACAACTCTAAATTAGAAAAACAAAAGCCCAAATCGCCTCTAATGTCTTTAAATGATAAGAAAACCTTGTCAATGAGAAAATAAAAAAAAACAACCAAATTATTGTCTATTTATAACCTGTAAGTCTTTTTATGAAGAGAAAGAGCAAAAGTATAATATTGCCTAATAATATTAAAGAAAAAAATATCATTAACATATGTACTAATGAAAATGGAAATATGATGGGTCTTTAAAATACTTTTACACATTATTTCTTATACAACATTAATATCGATAGAAATATAGTAGATCCATGGAGGATTTTTATACATCTAATGGGTGTAAAAAAAGTATAATTTAAAATATAGTTGTATCCAATAGAGGTGGGTCCATTCTTTAGATGTGCCCAAGGAAGATGGTCCTTCCCTTGGTTAAGCCCAAAGGAAATTAGGGTTTTTTTTTCTTTTGTATTTGTCTTGCCATCTAATTTGAAATTTAAAGACCGTTTTAGAGTCGAAATGAAGTGGTATCTTTAATAATAAATTTTCAATTAAGGAAAAGTTCATCTGGAAGAATGAAATTTATATTGTTTCACACACACACACACACACACCAATCAATAGAAGAATTTTGTTTATTGTACATTGGGATCTTGATCTATCTATGATCGAAGAACAACTCATTTAAAGTTTTTCAAAAATTCAAGGCTATATCTCCTTTGTGCTTTGTCCTAGTAGCATCAGAGGACATTTTCTTTGCTATGGTTATGTTAAATGTTTTGGCTACCAACATGGGTGTAAGGAGTAGGATCTAAAATGTAGTTGTGCTCAAGGAAAGTAGGTCTTTTCTTTGATTGTGCCCAAAAGAGATTTGGTTTTATGAAGGGTTTTTTTAACTTTTAAATTTAAGTTTATCACCTATAAAAAATTTTAGAAATAAAAAAAAAAAGAGTTGAATAGTCACTTGAAGACCATATAAATCATCTAGATAAGCTTAACCCACTATTTCTCCTCATTTTGGGTTAAGGTAATTTTAGAGTAGTAAAGGATTAGATGATCATATTCTTATATAGTGTAGAACAATTTTGGCAATTCAGCAAAATATGGAGGATTGAACAGAGGATTGAAACTTGAACTCAAAGGTAGAGGGTTTTTATTTATCTATCTTGCCATGTGATTTGAAATTTGCAGGTTATTTTAGAGTTGGAGTGAAGCAATATTTTTAATAATAAATTTTTAATTAGGATGTAGTTCTTATATATAAAATTGAAAGCATCGCATATTACATATATCAATCAATGGAAGAATTTTATTCATTGTATGTTGGGGATCTTGATCCATCCATGACCAAAGAAAAATTCACTCAAAGTTTTTCAAAATTTCAAGGTTATATCTATATTGTGCTTTGTCCTAATAGCATAACAAGATGCTTTATTTGCTATGGTCTTGTCAAATTTTTTAGCTACCAATATAGATATAAGAAAGGCATGATCCAAAATATAGTTATATCCAAGAGAAGTCGGTCCGTTCTTTGGTTGTGCCCAGTGGAGATTGGGTTTTATGAAGGGTGTTTTTAGCCCTTAAATTTGGTTTCCTCACGTATAATTTTTTTAAAAAATAAAATCGTTTTTCATATTACAAAAAAAAAAAACATTGGATACTTACTTAGAGATATAAAGTTATTTGAATGATTTTACCCCACTACCTCTCCTCATTTTAAGTTAGGATGATTTCAAAGAAGTAAAATAAGGATTAGGCAGTCATGTTTTTATATAATATAGGGTAATTTTGGCAACTCAGCAAATTAAAAAAGATTGAAACTTAAACTCAAAGGCAAAGGGATTTTTTTTTTATCTATCTTGCCATGTAATTTTGAAATTTAAAGATCATTGTAGAGTCGAAATGAAGCAGCATTATTTCTACTAATAAATTTACAATTAGGGTAAAGTTCATAGAGAAGAATGGAATTTACATTGTATCATAACTCTTTATATATATATATATATATATGGAAGAATTTTTTTTCATTGTATGTTGTGGATCATCCATCTTCCATCTATAACCAAAGAGCAACTCATTTAAAGCTTTTAAAAAATTCAAGGCTATATCTCTAATATACTTTGTCCTAATAATGTTACAAGATGCTTATTTTACTATAGTTATGTCAATTGTTTTGGCTATCAACAAGGGTGTAAAAAAAGTGGATCTAAAATGTAGTTGTGCCCAATAAAATTTGGGTTTTTTAGAGGGATTTTTTTAGCTTTTAAATTTAATTTTATCACTTATAATTTTTTAAAAAAAATAAAAAATAATATTTTTTTTCAAACTGCAAAAAAAAAAAAAAGAGTTGGATAATCACTTAAAAATTATAAACTACAAAAAAAGAAGAAAAGAGTTGGATAATCACTTAAAAATTATATAAAGTCATCTAAGTGAATTTACCTGTATATCCTTTCTTATTTCAAGTTAGAGTCACTTTAAAGAAGTAAAGATTAAACGGTTACGTTTTTATATAATATAAGGTAATTTTGATAATTTATCAAAATAAAGAGAGTTCTTTGAATAAGAACATAACCGTTTAATCACTCAAAGACAAAAAAGAGTTATTTTTTGCCATATAATTCAAGATTTGGAATGAAGCATTATTTTTAATAATAAATTTGCAATTGTGGAAATAAATCTTGCTAATACATGATATTATCATTTGAGCCAATCACAATGCCTCTCAATTAATGTTTTCCTCAGTTTTGGAAATCTCTGCTCAAATTCTGCAGGATTCTGTCTAATGATTCTTGATTGGTAATTAATCCACACTAATGTGGTTAAGTAATAAGGATGCCCTACAGCAACATGCAAAATCTTCACCTATAAAATATCGACCCTACTCAACACCAAGACTAGGAATCGTAATTGCAGACATTTCTTGCTTATTAGAAATGAAGAATCTATCTCTCTTCACAGCCTTCTCCATGCTTGTCTTGGTCTTCTCGTTTGGTAATTTTCCTCTCACCACTCCATTAATTTTCTATATCCCCTTGCAATCGATAGAAGCTAGTATATTAACAATTTGGAGTTTTTGGCACAGACAGAATCCACGTTATTGCATGGTTTTTGATTCTGTATTCCTTGTAAATACGTGGTTTCTGGGTTACCAATCCTGGCGCTATTTAGCAATCTTTTTCTTATATATATACCTTTTGTTCTACTGATTCTTGATTTTATTTTTTTTCAATGGATGACTGCTTTTAGGAGCAATTGGAGGAGAGGCAGTGACCTGCGGTTACAGTCCTATTAAAATTCTGAATTGCTCAAAGCTGGCTTGTGTTCAGGAGTGCGTAGATAAATATGGTGGTTTTACCAATGGTGCATGCATCGGTATTGACAGTTGCTGTTGCAGAGTTATTTCACCATGGGAGGCTCCTGTTGTTCGATTTTAATTGAGCTTAAATTCTATTGAATTTGGAATAAAATATTTCTTTACATTATCACCCATTTTATTGAATAAAAATAGCTTTCTTCTTCAGGTTTAAGGGAGTGTCTGGTTGATCTTGAGCTATATAATTTGGAGAATCCATTAGCTCCTCCAACTTTTTTTGGTCTCTCTTACTATTGCTTATGATTTGCAACAATTTCTTTGATAGATTGGGATGTCTACTGGATCTTAATTTCACCGGATTGTGTTGGTGACAAAGTTACTAAAACCAACCTAATTCATGACCCGGTTTAAGGTTAAGACTACAGCCTGAGTGAGTTAAATCTAAATCGATTTAAAATAGTATTGCTTCAAGATTTTTTTTAAAATTAAAATTGTGTTGTTCTAAAAAATAAAAATAAAAATCAAATCTAGTTTTGAGTTTGTCAACTACATGTAAGTGAGTTAACTTTTATTCAATTTAATTTAAAATCGATTAAATTTTTTAATGTTCGTAAATCAACATGGTTTAATAAGTCTGTTTGGTACAATTCCAAAACGTTTTTCACTGTTTTTCACTAAGGTAATCTAACAGGAGCCAAGTGCTATATAAACGAACAAGTATATTTTGTTCAAAATAGAAGAAATTGAAGCAAGACAAGAAATTCTCCCCACTTTAAGCAATTACGTCCTTCTTAATTGATGCAGTCCCCAAACCTTAATAGCAAGACCTTCCTTCGAGTAATTAATTGTATAAAACCTCGATAATATTAATAGAAAAATACACGAAAAAACAGCAAAATCTCAAGTTTCATGTACTTGCAAGATCAAGAAGTCATATAATTTTAAGTATATGTATTAACAATATCTATGGAGACAATAAGATTTGAAGATTCCAAAAATAGGTGCTATGGAGAGGGAATTTACTTTTTCTTTCCTTCCTGAGAATATTATCATTCACTCTACTAATAATCTGAAAATATTTTTTTTTATTGTTTTTATATTAAATTTTAAGTCTTTATATATATACGTGCGTGCACACCATTAAATTGTTGGTTTAACGATTAAAGTGCTAAAAATTCTTATAAAAGTGGAAATACAAATCACAGATCTTGAATAAAACTAGTCTCATCTTTTAAAAAGTATGAGAATATTCAAGTAAAAACTAAAAAAAATAAAATATATATGTGCTTGGAAGAAGTAATTAATTAAGCCCACAAGACTAGAAATTTAGTCTTGAAAAAATGGGGATGCTTGTGATAATATACGCTAGAAGGATTATTTAGGATAATTATGGTTTGCAAATAAGGTTAATTAGTCCAAAATCCCCTGAAAGTTGTTGAATTAAAAAATAAACCCGAATCACCACATTAGGGGAGACAGTGTTTGGCAAAGACTAGTTACAGGACGTCATTGTATCATTTTCTGTCATGGTGTGGCATTTTATTAATGCACGCCACCTCACTCCGGTCATTCAAGGACAAGAGAGCAGAGGAGGAAGCTTCTAAAACACGAAAATGGCAAATACTTGTGTGGTTTAGAATTACGTTTAAAGCAGTCTTATTATGATTTAAATTATGGGAGGAAACACTCAGGCAACACAACAAAAGCAATAATACTTGCAGGCCGTTCCTCTTGCGCTACAAACACCCAGGCAACACAACAGCTTCCAATCGCAGCAACCCATTCAGTTTAAGCTTGCCGAGAGATTCATATCCCCCAGCTAGGATTTCACGTTCCTGAACAGGATTAAAAACCACAGGTAGCAGGCACCAACATTTTCATATAGGTGAATGGTTATAAAAAACAATTTGCAGAAAATTTCAACGAACACGAGGTAAACAGCATGGCATTAAACAGAGAAGCCAAGCATCCCCATGAACACCCGATTCTTTGTATTAAGCCTACTGGTTCAAAAGCATTTTTTACAGAAAAAGACATGTCTTGTATATTAAAATTTGCTACAAAAGGAGGCAAGTGTTGGATATGCCTTTTTCTTTCTGGTCTTTCTGCATCCACAACGGTGATGCGTGCCGGTTGATGTACACAAGGTGGTTGGATTCTGCCACACAAAAGAAAGGCCTACTGTATCAACAGTAAAACATAACATCCTTGACATTTTCTTTGATGACCGGAAGAGATCGGGCCTCCACACTCCTCCCAGTAGCACTAGTAGAACCGCTGTCTGATGTTTCACCCTCAATGTAATACCGAGCCCTAAAAGCTGCCAAATGGGCGTAATACGCAGGGGGCACTGCATGATTTCACATGTAAAGTATTACCATTCTGATGGAAATAATTAAATTACGTGTAAAAATAAAAATTAAGAAAAAAACAAAAAAAAAAGAGGGAGATGACGGTCTGACCTATGGAAACAGACCGAGTGCATCTTGCATACCTGGAAAGAAATTAAAAAAAAATAAAATTCAAGACTACCAAATTGTACAACGCAGAACAAACTAATTCGTCAAAAAGGGAAGCCAAAACATTACGTGTAGCACAAATTGTTAGTGAGGGTTTGTAAGCCATCAGCAGTAAAGTTGTTTTCATCATACAACACATGGTAGTGTGTAGGCCTGCTAGTTCCCTGCAAGTATAGTCCCCGAAAAACAAGTCTTAATGTTTTATTTTTTAATCGAGTTGGATGACATAACCTAAGCAGGATCACTTATTCATCATTTATTTCAACGTGTTGGCTGAATCTTTTACCTGAATTCCGGCATGACTGTTGAGGTAGAAATCAAACTCTGTAGGGTGGCAAATTTTAGTGTCCACCACTGTGCCTAAAACAATTCAAAAAATAAATAAAAACTCAGTTTTCAACAAAAAGACACCAAAAATGTTAGGGGAAGCAAAATTCAAAACCTGGTAGGATATTGCCACTCTTGTCAGTCTGATCACGGTTGCTATGGTCAGCAGGAAAGAAGCGCGTATGATGCCGTTTCTGCACTACAACAAAGGTAACCCGAGGACAATATCCTTCTTCCAGGGTGCCACATGCCTAGAAAGATTTAAAATCATGCATATTAAAAGGCATAAAAGTTTTACTATTGACTACATTACAGGAAACTCGTACACATGATAAAATCGAATGCAATAATCATGCAAGTAGCGCTCGCTGGCATAGCTTACTGACAGCGAACCATAACCAGGAACAAACACCACAATCCACATAAATGAGAAAAGTTTTGGATAATGTGATCTGTACAACGCAGTTAGCCTTCTCTTTGGGCACACCACATAAAAGCAAACACCATTAAATCTAACTTGACCCATCTAGCACCTTAAAACATGTATGGCCGACAAAGTATCAATGGACCACAGCTATGTTATCCTTAACCAGTAACTCAGTACCTCTCGTATTGCCTGCATCTCATGTAGCAGAACTTGGCTGAATTGGCCTTCACTCACACCATCTCTGTCAAATGAATTCATATAGCCTCAGCAATCCAACACAGGTTATGACATTTCTGTTATCCAATGTTAAAATTACCTATAGAATATAATTCTATGAGGCTTTTGGCCGGTTGATCTTCTGAATGCAATAAACAGTTCCCTGCAAATAGAGTCAAAATGATGGCAGTTATTAATCTTCCAAATATTTCACGTTGGGGGAAGGATGCATGCCAATTCCTTACCTGATCATTCCGCTGTGAACTAAACCCTTTATTGGATCCTGATATTTTTTGTAAAGATCCTGAATAATTTCCTCACGATGAGCCTGTGAAGAGACAAGTCCTCTATATTTGGTTACCTCTGGCCAGTCCATAGAAGCCACTACCTGTATCACCCCAACAAACTATTTGATACAATGAATAAAATGCAAAGGATGCATAATAGACAACCTAACATGAAAATGATAATTAAATGATAAAACCCAGCTCAACATACTGCTGCAATCGACGGGCTAGAGTCTTCCCCTGGCTGTGGATGGGTCACATCAGCACCAAAAATAATAGTAGGAAGATCGGTAACGTTAGGAATTTTTCTTTGAATAGCATCATTTAACACATTGTTTCGTCCACCAGCCTAGAAAGATTCAATCCTCAATTTAATATTTCAAATGACTAAAAGATTGTGACGGAGAAGGAAAAAAATAACCACGGAAAATTAGCAAACCTTCACATTAATTTTGAGAGCAACATTTTCCATGTATTGTTTGCTGAGCTTCTTTGCCTGCAGGGGCTGACAGCATTGTGAAACTATGCCCAGCTCAGTTTCACAAATACGTTTGATTTTCCCTACAAGCAAGAAAGAGCTTGTTTACAGGACAAACAACTCAGATTATGAATTTCAAATCATATTCTGTAACTAACCATAGGATCCACTGAAATCAGGTAGAATAATGATCAGCAGTTGAAGCTGTTTCCCCTTCTGATTTGCAAGTTTTGCAGTACATTTTTTATGAACATCTTGAAGAGCCTTCTCAATTTGCCTGGAATCAGCTGAATGTATCTGAATAATGGGCTCTGGGTGGAATTCCTAGCATTATGTTCAAATCAAGTCAGAGTCAATCTACCAAAATAGCAACAAAACCCATGGGAATAAAAATGGCAGAAAAGGAGTGAGGGATGAAGTCAAACCATTCCTTTGCTGTTGCACATATCCATTAATTGCCTACAAAATTCAAATGGCAAGTCTCTCTGCACTCTTGTAGAAAAGTTCACACAGGTCCAGAAATCAATTCTGCCTCCATTCACCATTTTCTGCAAAACCATTATTATAGAAAGTCATCTCACCAGTGAGTTCACTACATTTTTCACACTACAAACAAGCACATCAATAGTACATGAGAAACACAATCACAAAGACTCCAACAAGTTAAGAAATCCCTTCAATACCTTAAGTTATAATACAAACATTATGATGCAAGTTGGTTTTTGCTTTTGAAGCACATTCACCATTTTTTTCTATGGTAGAACTACAACTATTTTTCAAGCGGTAAAATCAATTTCCAAGCAGTCTGGTAAATGTGGAATAACCAGTGAAACATTAACACTCAAACTCAAGCTTCCTCTTAGGCAAGCCTGCATCACAAATGATCTTGTTAACCCACTTCACCTTGTTAATCATATTCCATTGTCCTAAGCGAGGATCCACTCTAGCTTCTCGCCCTGTATCATGATATTTAAGCTGCAAGACCATAGTAAACAGTGATGCTAATGCTGTTAATAATTAATTCATGACATACGACATGAATCCAAAGCAGAATGCATAATTTACCCTGGGAGGCGGTAAAACTCGGGCATCAACTGATGTTAGTTCTTCTTTCACTTGAATACCAAATTCATTCCTTACAAGCACATTCCTACTATAATCATTATGCCAAACCATCTACATGAGGATGGAGAGTGACTAGTTATAACGTATAACAAATATAAGGGGAAAAACATATACAAACCACAAAAATCAAGATTAGCAATGATAGAAATAAAGATGTCCAAGAGAGATTATTTGCCTGCTTAATGTTATTTTCCCTAGCAGCAGGGCGTTGACAGGTAGCTCTTAAAAGGGCAGTGACTTGTCTTTCATTTAGTTTTTTGGTGTATCGCTGTCCTCCAGCAATCTTACAGAGCTGCAATACGAAGAAAACCAAACTAAGCAACCTAATTCAGAGCCATATGCAGAGGTACAATAATCTTAGGGACCTCATCTAAAACAACAAACCTCCATGGGCAAATAAATAGGTTTCGCATCAGTTCCAGCTTGAAGGGGAGGCAAAGATGTATATTTCAGCCCAATATTGTATCTCTCCCAGAAATACTGATGGACAGACACCTTTGTTTTTTTATCATCCAGAGTAAACCTACATGACACAAAATTGGTTGAAAGTTCAAGATGATAGGAGACCGAGAGTCACAAACATAGTCTAATAACATTTAATATCTTCTAACACAAATGTGTATAACATTCTTTTTCCTGAGGTTTAGTATGTGTTCTAAATTTTTGTTTCTTCAGAATAAGCTAGCCTCAGGATCATTTTTAGTATGTGTGGCCCCAAACAATAAAGACTAAAAAGCTATGTTAGACAGACACAATAAATCAGCTAACACCATATAAGTTACTTTATACTTTCAAAGACAAATACTTGCTTCAGCTTTCAAAAGAATTTATGTAGACTCAGTTTTACACATTGTCAAAAATATTCAAAAACATATTAATACAACATCCTGAGTTATTTTCCTTACTTTCTAAAGATTCTTAGGAATCTCAAAAATACAAAAACCTTATCAACAGCGTCCACACAATAGTATTTACAAGCTTCAAAATCACAAAACATCCGCATCCTTGTAATGTGAAGCCAGGAAACTTACATTGTCTTGTCTACTGGTAGATTAGATATGCCAGTAACCTTGAAGCTTTTGGCATAGTCCCTGTATGAAATTTCCACTTTGATTCCTCTTAAGGCCCTTTTCACCTGAAAGTTGCACCCGAAGATATATACAAATACTTAAACTTCAATTTGGTAAAGGAGAAAAGATGTGGGTAATTCGCAAGAATGACTTTGTGCATTACTGTAAGCAATGAAGCTACCTTAACACGATCCTGATCAGAAAGAGGCCTTGACAAGTCTCTAAGATTGAAGTGCTTGGCCACAAACTCAGTCACCAAAATTGGCTCATAAAAGGATCTGGCTGACACATCTACAATTCAAAAGTAAGATACTAGAGGGGAGAAGTTCTCAACAGAACTATGGTTAGAACAAGTATCAATGCATCAATTTTAGACAATCAAAATGAATGCAAGTATATGAAGCTATACCAATATTTAAAGAGAGTCCCATTTGGGTTGGCCGAAGACTTTGATAATAACCTCTCCAGTATTCTATTCCATTACCAAGCTCGCCTTTTGGGCCCAAATCAAGTGAGAAGAATGACCTCCCAACAGTAACGTACCTTGTCAAACACACACAAAGATGAACAAAAAAGAAAAGGAAATCTACACTTTCTAAACAATTGAGTTGAATTACTTTTCTGATGGTGATGCTCTGAGAACAATGTCAAGGATTTGAATGGTTTCCTGTGGAACATCCTTTTGTCTGCCACTTAGGACTTCCTTTAAATGATGCATATCAACTTTGGATGCATATTTGATTGCCACGTTAAATTGACGTTCCTTTCTGCGCATGAACCAATGGCATGAGCAAGTTTTGTTTTAAAACGAATACAGTAATCATAATCTTTTCGAACAAACAACAACCCAAAATCACATAGGCACGGTAGAATAGGAATTACTTGACAGAACTAGATGAACTAGCAGGATCATTCTTCTCAACCAACTTCACGACAAATTTCTTTGCTTCAAAAGGCAATGCCCCAGCAGTGTATAGACTTTTCCTGCCGTCATAAGCTGGCATCCGATTGCCCAGGTTGGACTCACGATAAGAACGAACAAGCTGGGATATTACATCTCTATTTACTTTCCTCGATGTAACTTCAGGCGTTATCGCCACCTAATCCAAAAACCAGGCCATCAATCATAATTCTCAACGTCAAATTACTTTTTTAACCACAAAGAAAATGACTTCCATAAAATAAACTAAAAAGTATGTTATTGCTGAAACATGTTATCCACAAAAAACTAAAATAAAATAAAATTAAAGGGCAAAAACACCCCTGCTGAAAATTATAATTAACAATATGTATATAAACCATTTCATCGTGAAAAAAATATTCCAAAAAGAAAACAATAAATATAATAAAAAATCTAGAAAAGAAGAAAAGAGAAAAAAATCGAAGTTAGCTATAGGGTCACTGCTTTTAAAAACAGTTTCTTTATTTGTAGGGAAAAAAAAATAAAGGAGCTAATACCATTAAACAAGCACAAAACAATCCATATACGGTACTGAAACCCAACACAAAAGGTACGTATGTACATGCACAAAACAATAAGTATACTGCACGATCATATACGTAATGAAAGAGAGGGAGGGAGGGAGGGCACGCACATCGTAGTGAAAGAGATCTCTGTCAGCAACCTCTACTGCAAAATGATTTGCTCTAATCGTACATTTACTTCCTATCCTTCCAAACTGTGGCCGGGGCGGAGGCACAATGGCCTTTGATGATACAGGCACCGACCCTCCCGTCGCGCTGGTACTTCCTAATGACAACTTTTTGGCGATCTCTTGACTCAGCTCCTCCGTTGAAGCCGAACTCGAAGCCGAGGGCGATAGCGCGGTCGAAGATGATGCCATTTCTTGGGGAGTTAATGAGGTGGACGGACCTGCGGTTGCGGGAAGGTAGCCGGATGCAGCAGCGGGGGGAGCACGAACAGGTGTTGGAGACGGAGCAGGAGTGAAGCCACCTCTCCGGCCACGGCCTCTACCACGATCTCCACCGCCACCGCGCTGAAAAGAAGGTGACGGAGTTGAGGAGCCCTGGCCAGGGCGAGGTTCTGACGATCGCCGGCCACCACCACGGCGAGACATTGTTACTTAGCGGTCACGCTTTTGGAGAGAGGGAGGGAGGGAGGGAGGGAGGAGGGCTTTTTGTCTAACGAGAGTAGGGGAGCAGGGGAGTGGCTGTGGCTAAATAAAAGGAAGGAACGAGGAAAACGGAGATACGTCTGCTGATGACGCGTGAGGCAGAGTGCGAGATGGGGGGAGTGGGGCTTCCCGGAAGTATTAAAGTGTGAGTGCTTGGCGGTTATGTTCATGACTGTTATGCCCTTGGTTTACGGGTATAAATTTCAGATGTGCCGTAATGGCGGGGGAGGGGGGTTTGGTTGGAACGGTGGGTCACCGGTTAGTTTGGGGGCCTAGAGTAGTTTTTCTCAATGATAAAAGTAATTTACAATCTAGCTCAAT
The DNA here is from genome assembly GCF_000495115.2 of Populus euphratica. Lineage (NCBI taxonomy): Eukaryota > Viridiplantae > Streptophyta > Magnoliopsida > Malpighiales > Salicaceae > Populus > Populus euphratica. The sequence goes on from NW_011499915.1 coordinate 946,419, forward strand.
TAAAAAGAAAAAATGATTTGGTCTCGAGTTCGAGTTTTTGGTTGCTCATATGATGGCTACTGGAGGCTTACATGGTCGTTAACTTCAGGACCTGTGGGATTAATCGTGGTGCGTGTAAGCTGGCCCGGACACTCACATTAATTTATAAAATGGGATTAGTCGTGGTACGTGCAAGCTGGTCCAGACACTCATATTAATCTATAAAAAAAATGACAAAATAGTACAACTTAGGTATTTATATTATTTAAAATAGTGCGATTGCACTATTTTAAACAGCATAATTTAGTTCTGTTAGTTTGCAAATTATTTTTGTTGGCCCTGTTATTTAAAAAAAAATTAGGTGCAGGGTGTGTGAAGTTAAATAAATTAGAAAAGCGTGCTGAGAATATATTAATATTGCAGCACTTGATTATTTTTTGGAGTCGGAATAGACGAGAACTAGAATGAATTTGGTTTGTGAGATGCATATATACATATAAAAATAATTATATCCTTGTAAGTAATTTAAGGTGACTTTTTATACTTGAAAAATAAAAATTATAAAGAGGATTTGTTTTCAAATACAATATTTTTTTTATCTTTAAGATATTATTATAAAGAGTTTATAATTTCAAAATTATCTAATCAGGATAAAAACTTGATCTAATAAGTTACACGAGTTATAAATCAGGAGAATCAATCTAGATTTATTTTAATTTTTTATAAAAAAATACATTAAAGCAGCACTTTCTAAAAAAAATAAATAATTTATGATTGAGTAATTTACTCAAGGTGGTAAATTATCAACCTAGGTTTTTAATTTTACCAAGTTGGATAAAAAAAAAAAGGAGACTGGCCCATCCCTAGATTAACTAGGGTTTAGGTTGATTAACTGGGTTAATTTAAGTTTTTACAGAAGTTATTATGTTGTTATTAACTTTAACAAGTATAAATTAATGTAGAAAGATATCTAATTATTATTTTTTTAACATGTAACTTTGATAATGATAAGTATTAAAAATAAAATAATTGTTTTATATATTTTATCTAGTATTGTCCATCATCAACCATACATGATTTATGAAATGATTGTTTTGTTTTGTATACCACTATCCAATTCAATCTTTGTTTATATTTATTGTTATGTTTTATAATATTCTTTTTTAGTGTGTTTTTTTATATATACTTAGATAATAATCAAACATTTCAGGTTAATTAGTTCTTAATTAAGTTACCAGGTTGGTTTGAAATTTACAATCAGAGTTGTTATATTATTTTTAATTTCAACATTTAATATATAATTAAAGTATAAAAATAATATTCAATTATTTAAAAAATAAATAAACATGTTTGATGGTAATATGTACTATTGTGAAAATAATATTTTTTTTATTTTATTTTGTCCATTTTGTTACCAACTAAATAAAATACAAAAACAACTTTTGTCAAATACAATAACGTTTTCATCTCCTATGTTATCTTGTCTTTTTTATTTTTATTATTATTATCTTTTACATGTATAACAATAAATAACATCACCCAAGATAAATGTTTAAATTTAAAAATAAATAAAAATTTATTTAAATTTATCATATATTTTTATATATAAACCAAACACATATTATTTTTTATTAAAAAAAATATTGTAAATCATATTAATCATTTACACATTAAGTAATAAGTTAAAGGGTGTGAAGAATTCATTATTCACTCATACCCAAAATACCATGGATTATAATAGTAATTTCCTGTGTATTTTTTTTTATTTTTTCACTTTTACTTTTTTTTTTGGCTTTTTTCTTCTTCTTTTTGTTTTTTTGTCACTTTTTTGTTTTTTTTACTTTTTTTTCACTTTTCTTTTTTTATTTTTTTTCAAAATTATATTTGTTAATTTTAATTTTTTAATATTAAGCTAGTTAAAAGTTTTGCTTTGTGATTTTTTTTTTAAATACTATTAATTGCTACGGTATTTTTTGACATGGTTTTCTATTTTATTTTTTATTTTTTAAAATTATATTTGTCAATTTTATTTTTTTAATATTGAGTTAATTGAGAATTTAGTTTGTAATTTTTAAAAAAAAAACATTGTTAACTGCTACAATGTTTCTGCACATATTTTTTTTATGATTTTCTCCAAAATTATCTTAGTTTGTAATTTTTAAAAAAAAAAACATTGTTAACCACTACAATGTTTCTGCACATGTTTTTTTTATATTTGTTTTATGATTTTCTCCAAAATTATCTTCTTTTTTTTAATATTGCACTTGTTAAGAATTATAGTTATAATATGTTAGGGAAGCACTATAGCTTTCATTGCAAAATACTGTAGATTGCTACAGTGTTTTTTCTAAATAGTTTTTTTTATTTTTTTCTAAAATTATATTTGTCAATTTTATTTTTTTAATATTGAGTTAATTGAGAATTTAGTTTGTAATTTTTAAAAAAAAAACATTGTTAACTGCTACAATGTTTCTGCACATATTTTTTTTATGATTTTCTCCAAAATTATCTTCTTTTTTTTAATATTGCACTTGTTAAGAATTATAGTTATAATATGTTAGGGAAGCACTATAGCTTTCATTGCAAAATACTGTAGATTGCTACAGTGTTTTTTCTAAATTCTAAATAGTTTTTTTTTCTAAAATTATATTTGTCAATTTTATTTTTTTAATATTAAGTTAATTGAGAATTTAGTTTGTAATTTTTAAAAAAAAAACATTGTTAACTGCTATCTTTCCTTACAAGACACCATTGATTGATACAATTTTTACTTATATGGTTTTTTCCAATTTCTTTTGTATTTTTTTATAATAGTTTTTTCAAAATTATCCTTGTCATTTTATTTTTAATATCAATCTAGTTAGAATTTAACTATGTAATAAAGTTTAATTATGTGGAAAAAACACTGTAGTTTTTCTCACAAAATACTGTGGATTGTCACAATATCTCTTCGCGTGATTATTTTTCTTGTAATTTTTTTTAAAATTATCTTCATCAATTTTATTTTTTTAATATTAAACTGGTTGAGAATTATAATTATAAATCATTACAAATAAGGCCAAATCATTTAAGGAAGCATTGTAACTTTTATCACAAAACATAGTGAATTGCTACAGTATTTTCAACATGGTTTTTTTATCCCTGTTTTTTATGTTTTTTTTTCAAAAATTATATGTGTTGAATTTATTTTTTTAATATTGAGTTGATTGAGAATTTAGCTTTGTAATTTTTTCTTTAAAATACTATGAATTGCAACAGTTTTTTTCCACATATGTTTTATGATTTTTTTCAAAATTATTTTTGTCAATTTTTTTTAATATTGAGTTGGTTGAAAATTATAATTACAATAAAACTAAATTACATAGAGAAAGCATTGTTGTTTTCCTTACAGAATAATATAGATTGCTATAATATTTTTGTAAATGGTTTTTTTATGATTCTTTGTAAAACTATCTTTGTCAATTGTATTTGGAAAACAATGTAATTTTCCTCATGAAACATTGAAAATTGCTACAATGTTTTTTTTCATGGGTTTTTTCATTCCAAAATTATCTTTGTTGATTTTTTTAATACTAAGTTGATACATAATTTAACTTTGTAATTTTTTTACTTTTTATTAACAGAAAAGCTAAATCATATAATGAAAAAAATATATAGTAAAAAAACTATATCTTTTTTCACAAAATACTATAGATTGTTACAAATTATTTTGTTAAATCTCTAAATTTTCTATACCAACACAAACTTTTTAATTTTTTTCATCATGAAAATATTAATTTTATTATATCTTTGGTTTCTATCGATTATCTATTACTAATTCAAAATTATACCATTATTAAATATATTTATTTTATAAACCCCACTCGGTCATCCCATCTCGTCAAACTTTTATTTTGAATAATCAGTGAGAGAAAGGCGCGCGCACCACCTTAACAATCAAGTTCTAAAGAGATAAAATGAAAAAACAAAATAAGTTTGATAAGGAAGACATCTCCCATCATCAACATGGATGAAGTTGCAGGCCTCTTTTTGTCAAGACTGAGCCATTCCAGTTCACGGAGTGTGCTTTACCCGAAAAAACACAGGAACCGCGGGTCCTTCCACGTCTCTTGACATGTCAGCATATAACTGCGAGTTTATATGATCACGTTAGAAAATGACGGTGCCACTAAAGGTACAGGCGGCTGGTATGGACACAAACGAGGTAACCAATGAACCTCAATCTTTTGCTTCCGATTTCCTTTTTTTTTTTTATAAAAAAATAGCTTATTTAAGAAAAACTGAGAAATTAACAAAATAAAAAATAAAAAAAAATACCACAGTTAAAAAAAATACATTATTTTTCAATGCAGTGAGTTAAAAAAAAATACATTATTTTTCAATGCAGTGTTTAAAAAAATAGTTGAAAAATATGGTATATTAAAAGCAAGAAAATGACTTGACACAAACTTCAAGAGAGAAAATAAAATAAAATAAAATAATAACAAATGAGATTTAAAAGGTACACTAAATCTTTAATTGAAAATAGTTCAATAAATATGAACCCATGAACATTATTGAAGGCCAACATATTGTACCTGAAAATAAAATATGAACCATGCATATGGATTCTTAATGTGCATGGGAAGGTGATGTAGATTATATTTTAAAAAAAATTTATTTTTTTTATTTAAAATTTTTAATATATTAATGTTGAAAAATAATTTTTTAAAAATAAAATTTAATATATTGATGTTGAAAAATAATTTTTTAAAAATAAAAATAATTTTAATATATTTTAAAAAAAACTTTAAACCATAATTATTATCACATCCTTTCAATAACTCGTTCATTTTTTTCTCTTGACGACGATTTTCTACAAAACAATTTAATATATATACACACACACACACACATATATATATATATTTTTTTTGCCAAAGCACTTTAACACGTGTTGAAAAGTAAACACACCCCTTGTTTCCTAGGTTGCTTTAGGAGTACGATTTTTTGTGGACCCTACCTTATGGAAACATAGAAAAACTAAGAGGACCCCACGTTAGAAAGAGGCCCTCAAGGGGAGACTTTGACCATTGAATTTTGAGATGGAAACGACAAGGAAAGACCGTGACAAATAAAATTCAAAATTAGTAAACTTCATCTCTATCCTTGCATAATCATTAAAGTGCACTTCTCCGTTGATATCTTAAAAGATTTTTTTTTTCACTTTTACTTTCTTTAAGATAACATTGTGACAAAGCAGATAAGAGAGTAGAAATAAACATGTTTGTTTTTTATATTTTAAATTTATTATAAAAAATATTTATTTTTTTATTCCAACATAGGTACCCTCGCATAGAAAATAAAACTAATTTTATTCATGATTTATAACTGCCCCTTTCAATAAAATCTATTTACTTATTTTTTAAGGATATGAAAGTGTTTTATCATTAGACCAATAATTTTTGGTATAAAAATATATTTATTCTACATCTCTATTATTATTTCTTCTACTAAATATATTTTTTATATTTATTTAATTTTTCAGTTAAAACAACAAAAAAACACATCCTAAAAGTTCTAACTATTATTTCTGAGCATGCAGCTTTAATTTTTTAAGTTTATAATTTTTCATTGTTATATAAAATGCAAGATATTTTTTCTAAAAATATATTTATTAAAAAAATAATTACGAACCCTAAACAGAGTGGTCTTATGAATATTGAGAAAAGAGAAAAAAATGCAAGATCTTTTATTATACCTTAATTGTCTTTAAATATCTGTATGTTCTCCAACTTTATTTTGCTAGCTGGTCCATCTTCTACTCTCGTACTCAGAATTCTATTCTTGTTCTTAACCGACAACCTTGCGTAAGATCATCGCGCCGAGGAACAGCAGGATGCTAAAGGGGACTTGAATGAAAGAGGCCCTGGAGCTCCCTCGCATAAGATGCAAAGTAAAAGGAGGGGACCATACTGCCTTTCGGTCGCTTAATTATGTAAAATACTAAACATATCTTTAAAGTAACACATCTGCCATGAAATTCTTCGAGTATTGCAGTAAAATTATTCATCATTTTTTTTAATTTTTTAGGCTTTACTTAGTGAGTAAGAAAGTCTTCGTAGAGGTTAATTTGTTATTCTTAATCTATTTGAGGGCAATATTATCTTTTTGTTTTTTCAATAGCAATGTAATTATTATATTGACTTTAAAGAATTAACAATCATGAACTTTGGTTACGGGGGCCATGTTAACTTTAAATTTATCATGATGTTCAATTATATCGGTATCCTTGTCATGAAAAATTGTTAGTGCTAGTTTCAAGGGATTAATTATTATTTTCTAATGATTTTTTTTTTATTATTTAGTCCTATGAGCATTTTTGTTTTTTTATAGTTTCAAGAACAGTTGATTTATTCAATTATACTTGTCATTTAAATTTGTTATTCTTGGTTCCGAGAACTTTGTTATAATTTCATGTGGTTTTTTTTTTATTATTTAGTTATAGAAGTATTTTTAATTTTATACACATAAAAAAAGATTGTGCATCTCATTGTAATAATTGAAATTAAATTTTCATCATATCATTTGATATGTCTCGGAGTCCTTGTTATTTTTAGACGGTTTGTATATAATAATGACATTTAATTTAATACCGATTAATTTTTCTAATTTTTTTCCTTTTCTTTTGATCATTCTCATTATTTGTTGGATCGCGTGCTGGCCCTTCAATTTTTTTTTTAGTTCATTTTTTATTTTTTTAATTGCAATTGTTTTATGTATTGATAGTTTCCAATTGAATTTTATTTTTTATTTTCCCCATGATTGTTTGATTTTATTAGTTTTTTTTTTAATTTTGATCCTCGTCATTTTAATTGTTGTGTTTTTTATTTTTAATTATTTTCTTGATTTATTTATTTTTCTTTAATTTCATTATCAAACACTTCTTTTCATTGGATTTTTATTTCAAGTTTGGTATCAATTCTTTTATTGTTATTTTTTAACAATTTTCTCAATTGATTTATTTTTTTCAATTACATCCCTAGATATTTAATTTCATTCAAACTTTCCCTTAACATTTAATTTTAGCTAGTTTTTATGTTGAATTTAGTCATAATTCATTTACTTGATATTTATTTTTTTTGTATATTTTTAATTAAATTTTTTCTCTCAATTTCATCGCTCAATATTTGCTTGATTATGAATTTTGCTTCTTTAATTTTTCAAGTTTTTTTTAATAAGGTCCTGATCTCATGACTTGAGTTATAGATATAAAAAATTAGTTTGGGTTGACTTTGGTATTTTTTTTAAAGCATTTATTTTCATTTATTTTTTGATATTTTTTTTACTTTGCTATTTTTTAGGTCATCCCAATTTTATGTCTCATGTTACGTGTTTGATTTATTCACCTATGTTGATTGTCAAGTTCACCTAAGATTTTTTAAATTTTTTTTTATATGTCCCCATTATATCAGTAGGTATTCATTCCTTATATTTTTTTGATATATTTGACCTTTCATGATATATTTTATGATGTGGGTTTATTCAATTATTTTTTATGTATTTATCATTCCAGCCATGAATTTTTTAGGGTGTATTTATCTTTTATATATTTAAATAAAAAAGTTTAATAAATATATTTAAATAAATATCTCATCTTTAAATTTTTTCTTTGTTACTGTTAACAATTTTTTTTTATTTACATAAATTATTATCAATTTATTTTAATTAAATAATTGCATCAGCTTTTCAAAAATATCTTTAATTTTTCATGCAAAGCAATGCATTGATGCATTCTATATATTTGATAAATATATATTTTTTTTAAATTATAACTTGCACGCCACGTTCATGATTTTAATTTTTGTAGTTTTTTTATATTTTTCTAGAAAAAATATAATTTTATTATTATTTACACTTGAATAATTTTAAAAACTTGTATATTTATTTTTTTATTAAAAAAATTTATTTAACCTATGACTTAGCGCACAAGTAACCTAACCAACATCCTGTTAGTGAGAGGCTTGTTAATAAAATCAAGGAATAAAATTCCCTTACTAATCTCTCCTATGAGCGTATCAAATTCAATTCAAAGCCTCTCTCTTAAATGTAATTTGTATATCTTGATGAGTGTTAAAATATTATCTTAATTTGAAAACATGAAATATTATAAATGTCTTGATATTAATTATTATTGAATACACCACCACCACTATTTTATACTAATCTAGTATTTTTTTTTAAAAAAAGTTAGGTGAAATATGGTTTTCCATAGATTAACGAAGACGAAAGCATGATGCGCAGTCCCTGACGTTAGGGTTTGAAAGGGCTGGCGATGCAAGGGAAACCGACCGGTAGAATAATATGGCCATCTCTCTCTCTCTGTCTCTCTCTCAAACTGGAGAGGAAGGGGACAGGTGCCTTGGTTGACTAGGTTCGTATCGAGTGCCTTGCAGTTGTTTGTCATCAACCTGCGGGGTCTTTGGTTTTTATCTAGTCGACTGGCAGGATTTCAGATATGTTTGAAATTATTCTGGATGACGTGGTTAAAAGTATTTTTTTTATTTAAAAATATGTTTTAAAATAATATTTTTTTTAAATTATTTTTAAAATTAACATAAAACAAATTTGAAAAATAAATAAATAAATTTTAAATTTTTTAAAAATAGGGCAATTGAGTTTATCACCTTCAGTTTTTATTCTGGACCAATGGGAGGAGAATCCAGGAGTTTGGCTGGTGCCGAGGCAATGTTCGTGGGTCCCATACTCCACCAACAATATTCTTTGCCTGGAGAGATTTCCCAGGCAAAGAACCGATCTCAATCGTCCTTTGTCAGTAAAAAAACAAAAATCAATTCTCCATTAAATTATTTTTTTGTTGGATCAGATCCCCGTTTCATAAAAACAAAATTCTTATTCGATCAGACCCCCAAGATCGAAAAAATTATTGAGTTGTTAGACAATGTTTTTTCTTTTTTCATTCTTCATATGCAGTTAAAATACGCAATTGACTTTAGAAAAGACAAAAAATAAATTTGCATTTGAAGGTATTTATACGATTTCACCATATTTTTTAATAATTACTAGGGATTTCAGGACGTTTTGATATTTTAATATTTTTATTTTTTAAATATTTTTTTTTTAACACATGTTAATAAATAAGCGGCTTGTTAAACATTACTCGGTAACCAAACCTAGCTTTATATCGTCTCTTCATATTAGTTATTATCTTCTTCTGGACATGGTGTGGCATGTAATATTTTGTTTCTTTTACCAAATAAAATATGTGATTATCTTTTTTTCTTTTATTTTAGTTATTTTAGTTATTTTTTTATTTTTTTTATACAAGTTTTTTTTTTTAATTTAGTCTTTTAATTATAATTTATCACATGTTTTTCTTTTTTATTTTGATTCTTATTCTTTTTTTCAACTCAATTAACCCTTCAATTGAAATTTTTTATTTTTTTCACCCTCTTTTTTAGATCATTTTATGTAATTAATTTTTTTTTTTTGTGATTTCATCTTTGGTATTTGATTTGTTGGGTATTCGGCTTTATATGATCTTATTGGTTTGTTTTAGTTTTTTTTTTTTAATACTGGTTTTATGATTATTTTTAATTTTTTTTTCTACGAGTTTATTTTGGTCTCACGACTTAAGTCATGAGTTTTACATGCTTTTTGTAATGCAAGTTTCTTTTTTAAATTGTTTTCTTTGTGTTTGGCTTTTCAAGATATTATTTTAATTCATCTATATTTTTTGTTTTATATAAGTGAATTTTATTTTTCAAAATAAAAAATAATTTATTTTTGAATAATATTTTTGAAATGTTTATTGAATAATATTTTTGAAATGTTTGGCCTTGCCTGATATTTTTTTAAGATGTGAATTTATTTAATTAGTTTTATTTATGTTTATTTATTAATTCCGAGTTTTTTAGGGTGTATGTTTATCTTTTATTAATTTAAATAAACAAGTTCAAAACACAATTAGTTAAATGTTTCATTTTATGCAATTGAATATCTTGATCTATTGTTAATACTTTTTATTTATTTATTTACATAAATTGTTATTAATTTATTTAATTAGATATCTATATAGGTTTTTAGATTTATATTTTTAGTTTTTTATGTAAAAAAATACACTGAAGTAGTCTGCATACTCACTATTTTTATTTTTCCATTCATAGTTAAAATATATATTTGACCTTAAAAAAATAAAAAAAGAAGAAGCAGAAAGCGAGGCAAAGAAACAAATTTTCAATTCAAGATCTCCATCCTTGCTGTAAAAGAGTTATGTTAATTTTGTTTTTTAAAACATTAAAATAATTATACTATTATGAAAAAAATTAAAAAGACCAAAAAAGTTTATAATTTTATTTTTTAAGGCTAAATTAATAATTTCCCGGCCATGAATTAATTTTATCATTACGCGAGTCTTGATGCAAAGTAACTTTCCTAAGAGATTAAAAAAAAAACATTTAATATAGCTCTAAAAAACATTAAAAAAAAATAATGCTTTTTACTATCAATCATTGTTTGATACACGATTGGCTGTGTAAATAAATACAAGCTATATATTTTTTTTGTCGCATAAAAACTTGATGCCCAAATTGAAAAGACAAGCAAATAAGGAACTAAAAAAAAAAAAAAACCCAATTGGCCAAGATTCAAAATTTCACACCCAGAAGAATAAGATTTTCAACACACTGTCCTAAAATGAATCCCTTTCAAATGCACATAGTGAAGAATATCATTAATATTCAATAACATAAATAAATAAAAAACTAAAATAAAGAGGAGTTAAAAATATGGGAGCTCTAAGGTTATTTGCATTACAATTACTGAAAACTTTTGCCCTACATATTGTGGATAACATAATTTTTTCATGTTTTTTGCACACTAAAATTATTAACTTATCTTTAATTACAAAGTTATTGAATTGACATATAGGGATTGTTTAGATTTTTTATTTTTTAAAAAGAATAGTAAAATAATTATATTATATTCATCCTAAATAAAAAACTTTAACGAGCATTTAAGATATTTTTTTCTTTTCATTATTTTTTTTGTTATTATTAAGTTGAAATGAAACATTTCTATAATTGAATAAATATAAATATTAGTAAAATAAAATAGCTAACAAATGCATCAATGTGGTTGAAGCTGTGCCATTCATGTGATGCGTATGGGGTGATTTGTGGCCAAATAATAGTTTCTAAAACAATGTTCAACTAGTCTTGGTATCCTTACCATTCCTGGACGATACATGTAGTTTTGCATTGACCATATTTATTTTCTTTTTTTTTAATCGATTTTTACATCTAAATTCTAAATTTTTAAAGCAACCCTTCATTTATTTTTTCTTCAGATTCAATTTATATTTTTTTATTGTTATTTATTTTATTTAAAATGATTTTCTTTTAATTTTATCTTTTTTTACATGTTAGATTTAATTCTTATTTTTTTAATTGTTTTAATTTTTTTTTTATATGTTAGATTTAATTCTTATTTTTTTAATTGCTGTTTTGTGTTTGTTTTGAATACTTTTCTTAATTGAAATGATTTTTCAATCCAGTCATTGATATTTAATTTATTTTATTTTTATATCAAATTTAGTCCTTATTATTTTGATTGTTATATATTTTATTTTGATAAATTTTTTAGATTTAGATATTTTTTATTTTATCTTTTAATATTAAATTAGTTGGGAATTGACTTTCTTAAATGAAGTCGAGTATGAGATTTTACAAATTATAAATTTGAAAAAATAACCAAAGTTTAAGAAATTTGCTAAAGTTTGCTTGGTTTTTTACTCCATTATTTATATTTATATTTTTTATGTTGCATATCAATATTTATTTATTTCTTAAATTTTATCTCTAATTATTTTATAATTTTATAATTTAATTTTAAATTCAATCCAACGTGAGGTCAATTAATATCCAACTAAGGCCTCACCAGAAAAAAAATAAATAAATGAAAAGGAAACACCGATTGCCCACACAAGTCAACTTGTTTGTAGTTGTGTCTATTACTTAGGTTATATATTTTATATGCTAGCCTATGTCAATATAATTTATTGTTTTTTTATTATTTGACTCCTTAGTGTTTTTATGATTTAATCTTTTTATATTTCATTATTTTACATTTAAGCTGGAATTAGGTCATATTTAAGCTGGAATTAGGTTGAGGTTAAAAAGATGTGATGTAAGGTTTTTTTATAATTAGATCATTATTTGATCAGGGTATGCAGCTTGCTATTAATTTGCTAAGTTGAACAAGTAACATTATTTTTTTTATGTTTATCAACATATATGGTGATTGATTAATCTGATTAGATACATTAATTGAATTTTTTATTTTCTTTTAAGTATTTTATTATATGCCAAAAAAAAAAACGATGCTCACAATTTTTTAATATAATAATTATCTTTTTACGCGGCCATCATGAAGCATGGATACCGGGCCTAGTAACCACCAAGCTTGATAGAGAAAAGCAATGCTCTTGACCACCTTCCCTCCATTTCCTCCGTTGCCCCATCCTCATCTTTTAAATTTTAATTTATAGACAACAAGAGGATTTGGCCCATTAAAAAATATGATACAACATTGGGCAAGGCCCAGTGGACTCCAATCAATCAACAATTATTGGAGTTCCTCAGTGTTATTAAACGAGGCCAACAGGTTAGTCCACGATTTCTATCATTAAAATTTATTTTAAACAGTAACCGTAAAATCCTAAAAATTTATAATCTAAATATACGAATATACAAATCTCTATTTAAATATAAAATTGAATTGATAAGTGATGAAAATTAAGATAATAAATAATAAATAAATAATGATAGTAAAAACAATTGTGATGTGTAATAGAAGGTATAACCTCTATAAAATGAATTTTAATTTAGAATTTATAACGACATAGAAGCCGGTAATGCATTTTGATGGATAATATAATAAGAAAAATAATAAAATATTTTTAAAAAATAAGTGAGGTTATAAAAAAATAAATTATAAAAAAAATAGTGCAATAAAAAGACAAGACTAAACGTGCAAACATCAATTAAAAATTAGTAACGCTACATTGAAATGGTAATAAGCTTGATAAATAAATAAAGATGAGAATTTTAAAAGAATGTATTTCAAAATAATAAAATGATCCTAAAGGTTTAAAAGGATAATTGATATTATTTATGTGAGAATTGAATAAGAAACTTTGGATTGTTAACGAAAAGTCATGAGCTGACCAATTTTACGTTAAAGAGTAGAGCTCTCAGTCCAATCATCGAATAAGGATAAAATTTTACATGAAGTCTATTAATATATTGTCCTATCTTGGTTTAAGATCTCATTTCAATTGGAGTTTAATAAGGACTAGCGATTTAAACAGAAAAACCAGATAGTTTACGTGAAAAATAAAATAAAATACATAAAGACATAAATGAAGGATAGAATTGTAATTAATGAAAAACTCACTTCTGAAATAGCAAGAGGCCAACTAGTCCAAAAAACAGAAAAAAAGAAAGTGAGAGACAATAGAGAAAATTTGGCCAAAAGAAGTGTAGAATTTACAGGAGCCAACCCAAAGAAGTTGTATGCTCTAGTGGTAATATCTCCAACATCAACAGTTGGATCATGCTTAGTTTTTGATATATTGCTCTTCTCACATGCCTCTAATAATGTACCAGAGGAATTTGAAATATCATTATCTATTTGATAGAACTCGCCATAAGAAATATCCTGGAAAACAAAAAGAGACTCACCTTGTAGGACAGTTTCGATAGCCATTCCTCTCTATTCCATAATGGGATCGCATTTAATTTTGGATATATAGTGTGGATTGATGTCGTCTTCATTCTGGTTGGTGGAGATTGGAAACACACTTCAGAAAAGGTGTTGTTCATGTTGAACAAGAACTCATTAATTTTCAAATTAGCTCAGTTTTATTTAGATCTAAAGAGATTTAATCGTTTGATCATTCTGAGTTTAAGATATATTGTTCAAACCTTAAAGATCTATATTCTGACTGTTGGATTTAAAAAATAAATGCTAAGGTGGATGACTTATTGCTTTTTGAATCTATTGCTAATTTTGGTAACATGTAATTTATTGCCTTTTAAAATAGATTTAAGAAGCAATACATCATCTACTTTAATTTATATTTTTGAATAAAAAGGTTAGAATATAGATCTTGGAGGCTTTAACAATATACCTCAAACTCAGAATGATTTAATGATTAAATCTCCCTAGATCGGAATAAAACTGAGCTAACCTGAAAATTGACGAGCTACTGTTATACATGAACAACCCCTTGCCGGAGTGTGTATTTTACTATTTCCAATCTTCACTGTCTAAAATGAAGAAAACATCTTGACATATCACATATCTAAAAAATAGACATGATCCAACAATGAAAAAGAGAGGAATCGATTGGCGACCAAAACTGCCTTACAAAGTGTGTTTTCTTTTGTTTTTTAGGATTTTTTTATGGAAAGTTTTGTCAAATGAAAATTGATATTTTAAATCCCTTTGATCAGTTAGTAGAGGCTTGTGAGAAGAAAAATATATCCAAAAATAAGTATGATCTAATAGTTGATGTTAAAGATATGACCACTGGAGCATACAACCTTTTTTTGGGTTGGCCACTCCAAATTCTGCACTTCTCTCTCTCTTTTTAGTCTAATTTTCTATATTGTTCTCACTTTTTTGTTGTTTTGGAATGGCTGGCCTTTTTTATGTTTTAAAGGCAATTTTTTCATTAATTACAATTTTATCCCTCATTTATGCTTTTATGTATTTTATTTGATTTTTATGCTTACATCGCTAGTTCTTATAAAACTCCAATTGAGATGAGATCTTAAACCAGGGTAGGACAATATATTAATAGATTTCATGCAAAATTTTATCCCTATCTGATGATTAGATTGAGATCTCTGCTCTTTAATGTAAAATTAGTCAGTTCATGACTTTTGGTTAACAATCCAAAGTTTCTTGTTCAATCCTCGTATAAATAATATTAATTATCCTTTTAAACCTTTAGGATCATTTTATTATTTTTAATTTTATTATTTTTAAATTTTTCAACTTTATTTATTTATTTATCAAGCTTATTATCGTTTCAAAGTAGCGTCACTGATTTTTAATCAGTGTTTATACCTTTAGTCCTACATTTTCATTGTAGTATCCTTTTTTATAATTTATTTTTGATTGCCTCACTTATTAATTAGAAATATTTCATCATTTTTTCTCATATTTTATCCATCAAAATGCGTTATGAGTTTCTTTGTCATTATAAATTCTAAACTAAAATTTATTTTATGGCTGTCATCCTCTCCATTATACATCATAATTATTTTTATTATTATCATTTATCTATATTTTTTATCTCGGTTTCCATCACTCATCTAGATCTTACCACTTTTAGCCTTATATTTACACGAGGATTTACACATTCATATATTTAAATTATAAATTTCTAGGGTTTCATACTCTCTTTTCCTTCAAGAAATTTCATTCTTGAAATTTAAAATTCTTACTTATACTTGTGAATATTTGATACTTCTTTCTCATTTTCAATTCTTTTTTTTTTTCTGGTCCTATTTTCAATTATGGATCCTCTCCTAAAACATATTTTTCCTTTTTTATATATGCCTCGATCTAAAAGTGCATTTGGTTTAATTCTCATATCTTTAACCTTCTTGAATCACTATAAGTGGTCAGGGTAAGACTTGAAGAGGATTCAATTCTTCTTTTTGTAACATGGATACAAGGAACACATATTGGATTCTATATAAAGATATATGCAATACAATTCAATAAGCTATCAGCCTAGCTCTTGTGATGGTCTCTAGGAAACCATTTCACCTTATTTTCCCACTGCTGAAGCATGCCATGCTCCTACCAAACACATTTTTTTTTTTTGCTTAGCACTTTATTTCTTATAGACACGTAGTATTCCTATATTTACTTCTTAGATTTATAACGAAACTATACCTCAAACATCATATTTATCCTATCCAATAATTTTTCTTGTTAGTCATACTGTCAATGACATATCCTTCCCAAACAAAAGTATAAGTAACATGTGAATTATCTTAAATATTATCCATCAACTAGTGAAGTATCATGTCAATAACATCTACATGACCTAATCTCAATTTTATAACCTTAGCTTGTCATATTATTAACTAAATATCTATTTACTTATTAGTATTTGGTATTGTGGCTAACTAATATATTGGATACTTTCAGGATCCATCATTTAAGTCCATTATGATTAACATGCTAATTCCTGTCATTGTCATTGTTCCTAATTACATTTATATATAACCATTATTGTCGCTAATATTTTTTCTCTTCCTTATCCCAATTTCATGTTGCACTTATTACAATTTAATAGTTACGATTTATCTCATTTATTTAGTGTTTCAATATAGAAACCCTCATGGTTCTTATAATTTTAGACTTAACTACTTGTCCATGCCATCTTATTTTCACATCCTAATCATGCTTGGAGTTTGCCAAGTAACACTCCATATCTATAATTACTCAAATCCTATGCACAGACACTTGTAATGTTAAGTATCAACTCCTGAATCAATGTTCATTTACATCTCATCACCAATACATATTAATTCCTTTTATTTTCTAAGCTCATCTCGTTTCTAGTTTTTTTATTAACCATGTATTTCCATAACACATATAAGTACATTACATATTCATGCCCTCCTTAGCCACTCTTACATATAGCTTGCCAATTTATTTATTAACTAGTATGACGGTAACTCAGTGTTTTAACTTTAGCTTATAACATTTTGCAACATGCATTATATCCATGTTCAACTCTTTCATATCTACAAAGATAATCATGTTTAAGATCCTTAATTCATTTATGATTTTGAGGTAGATTCTCATAAAGTAAGTTAATAGTGCTATTCCTTTGCATGTCAAGATAAAGTGTTGTCATTTGGGGCAATGGCCTAATGTGCAGGGTCCCACTACCAATATTGATATAATTATTGATTAAGGAATTAATCACAAAATAATCTCACTTCTATGTATACATTATGTCATGAGTTTGAATCGATTTAGCACTTACATTAACACTTTCTTATACCTGAACAATTATACATCTACTCTAATAATATTTCATCCCATCCATTCATATTTAAAGTTTGAATTATAACATCATATTTATTTACACCTTGTATATTCAATACTTGAGGGTGTACATTATCTTATAATTTTACACCTCACAAATATTAAAATCTACATCTGGACTCTAAAAAAAATTGAAAAAAGATTTTTGACATGTTGGCCAAATCCTAATGGATAATCATAAATTGGTTACGATATCCGGTTTTGAATTTTTTTAAACGTGAAAAAGATGTAGCTTTTTTTATGAACAATAAGCATGTAAAGATTTCAGGATTTGGCTGTATGCATAAAAATAAAAATATTTTTTTATTTTTGAAAAGGAAAATTGATTTAAAATTTTTTTTAAGATTTTTTTGAAAATGTTTTGAACTTTTTAAATAATTTTAGAGAAAACTTGGTATTTTAATACCAGACTTTTATTTTACAGTGTAAATATACAACCTGATATTATGCAAAATTAGTAAAAAAATATGTGAGAAAATCATAATTTTTTTTGAAATGATTTTTTTTAAAAAATTTTGAATTAAAAAAAAGGTATAGTCCACTACATGAACAATGGACGTGAATTATAATTCACGCCCATTGTTCATGCGTGAACAGTAGGACATGAATTATAATTCACGTCCTCTGTTCACTGAAGAGAGGCAATAAAGAAGAAGAAGACATGGAAGGGGAGAGGGCGGACAACCTGGCGTGTTTTTGGTCTGGTCGAGGATGACAGTGTGCTACTGGTGGTTGCAGCTGTGGAGGACGGCATCAGGTATGGGAGGGAGAAGAAAAAGTTACAAAGAAGAAAAAAACGTTGAAAGAGAAGAGGGAAAGAGTCGTGGTGGCTGTTTGATGGCTGGTTGATGGTAGAAATGGTGAAGGGCTGATGTGAGGATGGTGGTTGAGGCTGTGACAGAGATGGTGACCGATTGTAGAGGAAGCAAAAGAAGAAGAAAAAAACGTGTGGAAGGGGCTGGAGAAAGGAGGGAGAAACCGACGATAGCTTTTAGCTTTTGGTGGTCGGCTGGTGGTTGTGGTGGCTTCTTGTGGTGAAGGTGATGGTGGGAAGACTTAAAATTAAATTTGATCTTTTAAAATTCTAATTTTCTCAATTAAGCCCAAATTAGGCTCCTAAACTTAATTTTTCACCAATTAAGCATAAAATAAAATTAATTTAGCCCATTTAAAGTATAATTAAGTCCTTGCACTTAATTAAATCTTTTAATTAGACTTAAAGTAATTCTTAAACATAATTAAAATTTAATTTTACTAACGATTAAATCAAACTGGGCTATTAAAAATTTAATTATGTCCTTACACTTAATTTTTTTATGCAAATTCATCCAATAATCATTTAATTTGACCTTGAATTTGTATTTTTTTATTTTTTGGATATAATGGGGTACAATTAGGCCTTGAATTTCCTCTAAAATTGCAGCTTGATTTCTCAATTTGCTTTCTCCACGTTACCAGCCTTTATTATTATCTTTTTATTTTTATTTTGAAAAAAATTAATTTTTGGGGAATAACCTACAATTAAGTTATGATAGTTGCCCTCTCTTTACAATGCTTACGATAGAAAGACTCATAAGAGACTTTAGATAGCAAGCATTGTAAAGAAGAAAAAGAAAAATGATAGATGATGGATTCATTATATCGAGAAATGATGAATCCTTTTGAGGGCTAGAAAGCGCACTCAAAGTAAATAATGAAAATTTTTTTGTTTTTTGAAAATTCAGAGATTTTGGAGTGGTCGAATTGTCATGGGTGGCCTACCAGAAGAAAAGTTTTAATTTTTTTTTGAGGTGGTTTTATTTTAATGGGTGACCTACCCGGGTGAAAAAGGCAAAGATTTTTGGGAGATTTTTTCAAAATGGTGAAAAATACAAAGATTTTTTAAAGAGATGAAAAATACAAAGATTTTTCAAAGTGGTCTTGCTGTAATGGGCAACCTGCCTAAGAGAAAAATATAGGGATTTTTCAAAGCGATGAAAAATACAGAGATTTTTCAAAATGATGAAAAATGCAAAGATTTTTCAAAGTGGTCTTACTGTAATGGACGACTTGCTCAAGAGAAAAATACATAGATTTTTGAAAGAGATGAAAAATACAAAGATTTTTCAAAGTGATCTTGTTGTAATGAGCAACTTGCCCTAATGAAAAACATGAAGTTTGTTCAAAGTGGTGAAAAATGCAGAGATTTTTTAAAATGATGAAAAATACGATGATTTTTCAAGTTGTTTTATTATAATGAGTGACCTGCCCCGATGAAAAATGTTGCCGAGTGCGAGCTGGCGTGACGTTGTTTGGTGACGACAGATGCTTTTGTCATGCCTCTTGTGTGAGGTGTTATATGTTGGAAAGGGTTTTAGATTTAATCATAAAATTATGATTAAGGTTCAAGAGTCGCCACCTAGTATTATGGTCACTAGGAACCTATGGTCTATAAGAGTCTGAGTAAAGGACTGGTTGTGCAAGGAAAAGAATCATCACCCCTAGTGCACCCTACCTAAGGTAAGCTGCATTGTTGTATGACTGTTTTTTTTAGTCGCATATCTGTTGGTCTTTTTTAAGGCTCAAGACAGATTTATCTTCAAGAGAGAGTTTTTACCTTATTGGGTTAAATTCTAACCGTTCTAAAGTCTAAATTTTAGCATCGTATTTATTTACATCTTGTATCTTTAATACCTGAGGGTGTACTTTATCGTGTAATTTTACACCCCACAGTTATTAAATTCTATATTTGGATTAAAAAAATTAGAAAAATATTTTTGACATATTGGCCAAATCTTAATGGATAATCATAAACAGATTGTGATATTCATTTTTAGATTTTTTTTTAACATGAAAAAGATGCAATTTTTGTTTTTTATGAAAAATATGCTTGGAAAATTTTTAGGATTTGGCCATATGCAACAATTTTTTTTTTTGCAAATGTTTTGAACTTATTTTTTAAAATATTTTTGGAGAAACCGGTATTTTAATACCAGATTTGTATTTTACATTATAAATATGTAAATCGATATTATGCAAAATTGATAGAAAAATATGCGAGAAAATCATAATTTGTTTGAAATGATTTTTTTTTGAAATTTTTGGATTAGAAAAAAATCATTGTATGACCAGTGGATGTGAATTATATAATTCACGTCCATTGTTCATGCGTGAACAATAGGATGTGAATTATAATTCACGTCCTATGTTCATTAAACAGGGGTTGCGAAGAAGAAGAAGAAGGGAAAATGGGAGAGTGGGTGGACAATCTGGCATGATGGTGGTCTGGCAGAGGATGACGACATGCTATCGGTGATTATAGCCATAAAGGTCGGCATTAGCTACTAAAGGAAGAAGAAAAAGTTGCAGAGGAGAGAGAAATGTTGAAAGGAGAAGAGAGAGAGTCTCGGTGGCTGCTTGGTGGTATAAACGGTGAGGGGCTGATGTGAGGATGGTGGCTTAGGTTGTGATAGGGATGGTGGCCGGTGGAGGAAGAGAGAAGAAGAAGAAAACTTGGAACGAGGAGAAGGAGGAGAGGAAGGGGAGGAAAGAGAAGGTCACGATGGCTGTTCTGCCATTGGAGAGGAGCTGATTTAATGGAAATGATGGTGGTAAAGTCGGTGATGGTGGTGGTGATGGCTGGAAGTCATGATGGAGAGAGAAAGAAAGAAAAAATGTGCAGAAATAAGAAAAAACTTGTTTTTTGGCTGACTTTGAACCTGAATTTTTCCTCCCTCAGGCTATAAAATCACCTCTATTTATAGGTGTGGAAGAGGGCAATCTTGTCTATAATGGGAAAAAATTTCAGCCTTTAATTTAGATCATGAGTTGTAAAATCTGCCGATAAAAGCTGACTGAGTTGGCCTCTTTAGGCTATCACTAGAGATGATATATTGTTATTTAGCCTGAATTGATCACATGAGGTTGTAGATAAAGTATAAAGGATCATTTTTGTATAAGATTTGTCAAATTTGATGTATGTTAGGTGCATTAAATGTTGTTGTACAGTAGGTAACTGAATCAGTTTTTTCAGAGAAAAAAAGATAATGAACAATGCTGATTCGTGTTTTTGCAAAGTTCATTTCAGTCCTCCTTTTTTTAATTGCTTTTAATTGAACCCAAATTGACCCTAAATTTTTTTATTTAATGCAATTATGCCTCTAATTTCAATCAATTAACTTGGTAAAAATTAAATTTGGTCTCTTAAAGTTCCAATCTTCTTAATTAAACCAAAATTAGGCTCCCAAACTTAATTTTTCACCAATTAAGCCCAAAATAAAATTAATTTGACCCATTTAAAGTATAATTAAGTCCTTGCACTTAATTAAATCCTTCAATTGGACCCAAATTAATTCTTAAACATAATTAAAATTTAATTTGGCCATGATTAAATCAAATTAGTTTATTAAAAATTTAATTATATCATTGGACTCAATGTTTATGTAAATTCATCCAATAATCATTCAATTTCACCTTGAATTTGTATTTTTCTCCATTTTTGGGTATAATGGGGTACAACTAGGCCTTTAATTTCCTCAAAAAATTATAGCTTGATTTTTTTCTATTTTTGTAGCCCTTTTTGATTTGCTTTTTCCACATTGTCACCCTTTATTTTATTTTTTGATTTTTATTGTGAAAAAAATTGATTTTTGGGGAATAACCCAGAATTGGGTTATGACAAAAAACATGAAGATTTTTCAAAGTGGTGAAAAAAGTAGAGATTTTCGAAGCGGTGAAAAATATGATGTTTTTTCAAAGTGATCTTGTTGTAATGGGCGACTTGCCCACATGAAATTTTTTTAAAGGTGGTGAGAAATGCGAGGATTTCTTAAAATAGTTTTATTGTAATGGGTAATCAACCTAAATAGAAGATAAAAAGAGTTTTCGAAGAGGTCTGATTATGATGGGTGATGACCCAGGTAAAAAACAAAAGTGAAATGTCTTGACGGAGCGATAAGATAAGGCTCGAAGGCGCACTATTCAAGAGACGGGCGCTCAAAAAAAAGTTCGAAAAGAGATAGGACTCAAAGGGGAATATAAGGTGGTCGAGGGCTTTAAGGCGCACTCAAAAGAAGGTAAGGTTAGAAAACACACTACCCAAGAGGTAAGGACTTGAAGGCGTGCTTAAAAAGAGGTAAAGTTGAAAATGCACTATCTAAGGTGGTCGAGGGCTCTAAGGTGCACTCAAAAGAAGGTAGGGTTAGAAAACACACTACCTAAGAGGTGAGGGCTCGAAGGCATACTTGAAAAGAGGTAAGGTTAGAAAACGCATTACTTAAGATGATTAAGGGCTCTAAGACGCACTCAAAAGATGGTACAGTTAGAAAACACACTACCCAAGAGGTGAGGGCTTGAAAGTGCACTCAAAAAGAGGTAAGGTTAGAAAACGCACTACCCAGTTAGAAAACACACTACCCAAGAGGTGAGGGCTTGAAAGTGCACTCAAAAAGAGGTAAGGTTAGAAAACGCACTACCTGAGGTGGTTGAGAGCTCTAAGGCACACTCAAAGGAAGGTAGGGTTAGAAAAAACACTACCCAAGAGGTGAGGGCTCGAAGGCGCACTAAAAAAAGGTAAGGTTAGAAAACGTATTACCTAAAGTGGTCGAGAGCTTTAAGGCGCACTAAAAAAAAGGTATATAGGGCTAGAAAGCACACTATCTAAATAATGAGGGCTCAACAGCCCGCTTAAAAAGAGGTGACAGTGAAACATGGATCTGTTAAGGATGGCCTCATGATCAATATGCATGTATACTTACCTGAGAAATATAGGTTCCCTTTTCTTCATGGAGTTCTTCTTTTCAAAAGATTGAGTCTCTGATAGTAAGTTTTAATTGCTCTTTCTGCACTTGCTTACTTGAGTCATATCTTGTGATCTTGACCTCTAGGAGAGTATGGAATCAACATACTTTTTTTTTTGCACAAACTTTTATCTAAAGGGTTGTCAGCTTCGCCCAATATTTTCTAGAATTATAGAGCCAACCCTATGTGTTTTGGTGGATTGCCCCTTAGCTTGATCATGTTCAATTTGGGTTTTCCTTGGGGTAGAGGCTATATGGAAGAAGATTTGGTTATTTACAAGGATTTGATTTCACAAAGAACTTTTGAAATTTCAAAGTTATTCCAAACAAAAAATTATTTTGATGTTTGTTTAAAACAAATTTGTCCTGAAAAATTCAAGCGATTCACATGGATAGGTTTGTATAAGTGTTGAAAAATTTTGTTTTGCTTTTGGTGAAGTGAAGTGATGTTTGATTGGTCAAAATGGTTTAAGTTTCAGCTTGAGGGTTTTAAGGAACCAGTTTTCAAAGCAAGCAGTCATGTTGCTTGCATGAATAATGACTTATTTCATATGGGAAAACAAAGTCTACTGATCCAGATTGCTTGCCTTTGATTAGAAAGGGCTTGATTAGGCATGTAACGTAGACTTCGACTCTTGGCTATGAAAAAAAAGGATATTTATAGGTTCAAAAGGTATTTAAGGGATTTCAAAACTGAGGATCACTAGTGTTTATATCCCAAACCCCTTTTTTTTTCATAGATTTTTTAGATCTTGGAATTGATTTGAGAAATGGTCCATGATGCCCCTCAAATGTTGGGCTTTTTCTTCTTTTGGTTTTGAGTATCATTATATTAGTGATTTTTATGGCACGCTTAAATTGTTTTTGAACTTTTTCATGTCCCGCAATTTTGTTTGGGCATTTTTAATCATTAAGGTTTTTCTTTCATGCCCCCTAGTGTTGTTTGGGCACTTTTATCGTTGAAGGCTTTTTCATGCCCCCTAGAGTTGTTTTGACACTTTTAGTTATTAAGGATTTTTTTGCACTTGCCCTCAGCATAGGGTGTGATCCTAACCAAAGTTATTTTTTTAAGAAAAAAGTTATTAGGCTTGATTAGTACTTAAAAGTGCATTTTTATCATGGTTTTATATCATCATTTTGCACTTGAAGTATCAATAACTCATTAACTAAA
>NW_011499915.1:978201-983366 GCF_000495115.2 Populus euphratica
TAACCTCCTTGTGGTTCGACCCCGGTCTTGCCGGGTTATTTATTACTTCGACACTCCTGCACTTGGGAGAAGACATCAACCTTTTAGTCGTGTCAAGGCTCAAAAGAGGACTATAAAAGATTTTTAACATCGTGAAAGAATGATTAAAGATGGCCTTTCTTCATTTCAAATGTATTCATTCAGAATCGGCAAGCTTTGCTTTCTCACATGTGAATATGCAAAATGTTTTCTCATTATTCATGCAGTCAAAACTCAGCTTTGAAGTTATCTCATAGTGTTCAGGTTGTCTTTCAGGTTTTTTAAGTGTTAGGATATCATTTAAATTTTCAGCATTTGTTTATTAGAACAAACACCAATTTGATTTGTGTTTTTGTATTGAAACTTTGATTTCCCAAAAAATCCTTGTGAAAACATAGGGTCATGCTTGTTTTTGGAAAAAAAAAAGAGAAAACACTAAAGAATTCTTGGTGTAGTGGTTTTTTAGTACATAGTATGTTTAGTGTGTTATTTACATGAAACAACAAAAATGAAGGCACATTATAAACAAATGATCTTATTAACAAGAAATGCTCATTTGATAGAGAGTTTTGTGGCATTATGAGTCGAATTGCTGACAAGACTAAAACAGGTTAAAATATGACAAAATCAAAATAACTTTGTAGACATGATCAAATGAAGGCGATTATTAGGGGCAAACTCCATCATCCTATTTTGTTGCAGAACTTCATCCTCTATCCTTAAGAATGCATACTTCATCCAACTCTTTCCATTTATGTTTTGAGGTTTTTAGAGCATCCCACCTCCAATGCATTCACTTATCCAGTACCTGAAGCATGATTGGGTGGAGGGTTTGAACTCATGTTTGGAGTTCCTTCAATGGTTATCCATCCAGCTTTAATCAAATGTATGAGCCTCTTCTTGAAGGCACTACAAGTATGAATGTTGTGTCTCATGGTGCCAGCATGATACTCGCAAGTAAGGTCAGGCTTGTATCAGTTGGGGTAAGGTGGTTGTAGAGGCATGAGAGGTTTGGAAGCTACATGTCCAATGCTTAGTAACTTTTGGTACATCTCATTTAAAGGCAACAATAATAAAAGTAATTGTTCTTGGATTCTTTGGTGTTTGGTTTGAGACTCAGGTTTTCTAGCACTAAAAAAAGAGTTGAAATTGATGTTGGCAACTTAGGGTGAAGAGGATGGGTTCTTCCTACCTTTATAGCTACCCTCAATATGGTCAACCTTTTTTTTTTTTTTTTTATATACCTTCAAAGCCTCTTTTCTTAGTGGACGCAAAAATTTTACCACTTTTGACTCCTTGCTCTATTCACTCAGCTACTGCCACAGTATCAGTAAATTGCTGGGCCGGACTAACCATCACATGCTCGTAGTATGACGTCTTGAGCCTGTTGGCAAATAGAGTCACCATCTCTTTATCTAGCAGTGGAGGATGTACTTGAGCAACTAGATTTCTCAATTTTTGAGCATATTCCCTTATGCTTTCCTTGTCTATTTTCTTTAGATTGGACAACTAGTTATATCAGGAGTAATGTCTATATTATACTTATATTGCTTGACAAAAGCATCCACTAAGTCTTTCCATTTACTAATTTTGGTGTTGTCCAATCTCATATACCAGCTCAATGCTACCCCACTTAAGCTATCTTGAAAAAAGTGCATCAGTAATTTTTAATCATGTACTACTTCTACCATCATATTGCAGTAAGATTTGAGATGAGTGAGGCATTGTGTTCTAGTATATTTGATGAATTTAGGAACACAAAACTTCTTTGAAACAACTATATTTAGAACCAAACACATTTCTGCTGCCCATATTGGATCGTACAAGTCTACCCCTTCAATGGGTCTGATTCGGGCTTCTAGCATTGCCACCTTATTAATGTCATCAGATAACTTAGTCTTGTAGGACTCATTGGCAAATACATCTATGATTGGGGGGCTGGTATTAGAGTTACTGAGTGCAAAAATGCTGAATTATATGGAGGTTCTTAACCATGTTCACTCGTTGTTTCTTGAGGTTGAGCTATTGCCGTAGGCTGGAAAAAAATAGTAGGCTGGTTAAAAGAACCTTTACCAGAGTCATTTCAAAGTGTTTACTCGAGTAAGTTAGTGCGGTGAGTCACGCTTGCTTTTATAGACTCTAACTCTTCTTGGAAATGGGCGTCACGGTAGGCTTGCTTTTCATCTTCCACCTTTCTTGCTCAGAGTCGGGTGTTGTAGACTCTTTGGGGACCTTTATTTCAACCTATTACATGTATGTATGTTATTTATAATGGATTGATGTATGTGTATGGATGCAAATATATGTACATGTACATTGAGTATGAATGATAAAAACCCAGTAGAATGACTGAAGGGAGTTCATGCTCTGAAGGAAGGTTTTAGGTCATTACATGATAGGTAGGCTTTCTACCTAATTCTTAAAAGGGTCTATGAACTATCTAGTGACCACCTCATGTGAAGGCAATATAAGGGTTTACAAGCAATGGTTGGGGTACAATGTGACCGTCATTACTGAGTAAACACTCAACTTATAGTTGAATGTTTCACAAAATCTGAACCCTAACTGAAAGTTATGAGGTAGACCGCTACTCCCCACCTAACCTAAGATTGTGTTTATTCGCAAAATTAAAATGTGTGCTAAAGTAGTAAAAATACAAGCTAAAATTAAA
Source organism: Populus euphratica (assembly GCF_000495115.2). NCBI lineage: Eukaryota > Viridiplantae > Streptophyta > Magnoliopsida > Malpighiales > Salicaceae > Populus > Populus euphratica. The sequence goes on from NW_011499915.1 coordinate 980,891, forward strand.
GACTAGTAAAAAGATAAACAATCAAACAAGCAAAGCTTAGTTAGACGAAACAAGGTAAGTCCCTAGTGGAGTCACCATCTTGTCACGGGGTACGAGCTGATGTGATGTCGTCTGGCAACAGTGGAGGCTCTTGTTGTGCCTTTTGTGTGAGGAGTTATGTGTTTTAAAGACTTTTGGATTTAATCATAAAATTATGATTAATTTTTAAAAGTCACATTCTAGTATTATAATCATTAAGAACCTATAGTCTGTGAGAGTTTGGGTAAAGGACTTGTTGTGCAAGGGGAAGACGCATCACCCTCAGTGCACCCTACCTAAAATAAGTTGCATAGTTGTTTGGTTATTTTTTTTTCTAAGTTGGTGATTAGTACTTAAAAGTGCATTATTATCAAGGTTTTATATTATCATTTTGCACTTGAAGTATCAATAACTCCTTAACTAAATCATGTTTTATAATAACATATCTAATAATATAAGATACCTTTAATTTATGGTAAATATTCAGTTTAAATACAGGCCTATCACATAAATAAAAGGATTGATTGATGAGTTAATAACTGAAATTGAAAGGACAAAGAGATGGCCAAATTTAGAAAAGAGATGCTGGTGCTGTCCAAACCAGAATACTGTTTGGTAATTGGGTCATATCTGGAGTTGTAGATCTCGAATTTGGTTCTACTTTATATAGACAAAAATGTAAGACATAGGCCTACAACTTTCATGGAAGCCCAAGATTTAAAAAGGTTATTTTCAAGTCCAAATTGTACCAATAACGAAGAAGTTTGAATCTGTCCTGCAGCCCGAACACTATTTAGTGTTTGACCCATATCTAGAGTTCTAGAAGTCTAAATAACCTTAATTTATTTTTTTGGAAAGCTGAGATAATTTTCTAGAACTTTCATGTTTTCAAGTGGTTCTAATTCAGACATTATCAATGACGTTTTGGGCAGACAAGAGAATATAAAGATTGTCACCAGGTCAAGAGATGATCACCTACTCATCAATTAATCATCAAATCAGTAGTTTCTAATTTTTTCCTATAAAAGGAGGCATTTTCCATGCATTTAGGCATATTGATTTCCAGATCAAGATTATGCTTTTGCTTTCTCTTTTTATATTTTTGGAATGCTTAAGTTTTGCTTTCATTAATATCTTGTTCATGTCTTTCATTTTTCTTCCTTTACTTAGTTAACTTTTATCTTATTTATGTTCTTATGTTGTTTATTTATGTTTCTCTTCTTCATTATGTTTAGCTAAGTTTATTATGTCAAGGTGAAAAGGTTACACTAATGGTGTAAAAATAAGTATAGTGTAAACTCAATATGGACTTCAATGTTTCATACTAACATGTTTTGTATTTGTTATCTTGTTCACTATTTAATACTTTACTTGTTAAATGATTAATTTAGATTTATGTTGTATAACACTTGGTACAACAAATACTTGGCACAACAAATACTTGACACTTTCATAGCCCATATTGTATAGTATAACTGACATGCGTGCTACGAAAGGAACTTGAATTGTTGTTAATATAAGTTATAATCATGAATGTCTGACAACATTTACAAGTGTTAGCATTACTCAAATAAGATAACTAATGTAATCATGTTAAAAATTTATAATCTGATTAGAACCTCATTTGTGTGTGGTTTCCAATTGAATAATAAGAGTTTATATTATACTTATTTGACATACCATTAGTGGATTCTCTAACCTTGGCATTTGTTGTTATCATTATTTAATCCTTACGTTAATTTTTCATCTCAAAGTTCTCATCAACTTCTTCTTCTTTGTTATTATTATTATTATTTTATTACTACTACTACTACTATTATAATTACTATTACTATTATTATTACTACTGCTGCTGCTACTGCTATTATTATTATTATTATTATTATTATTGTTGTTGTATTACTGTTAGTTATAATTTGTACAAATAACCTCCCTGTGGTTCGACCCCGGTCTTACTGGGTTTTACTATTACTATTATTATTACTACTGCTGCTGCTACTGCTATTATTATTATTATTATTATTATTATTGTTATTATTATTACTATTATTGTTGTATTATTGTTATCTATAATTTATACAACTAACCTCCTTGTGGTTCAACCCTGGTCTTGTCGGGTTATTTATTACTTCGACATTCTTGCATTTAAAAGAAGACATTAATCTTTTAGTAGTGTCAAGTTTTTAGCGCCCTTGCCGGGGAGGTAAATTCTTGTACAAATTATAATATTTATTTTATTTTCTCTTCTCACTTTTCTTATATCTAACTTTGTATCTTTTGTTTTGTTTCTTTTCTTTTTATTCTATTCCTATATGTACATGAGAGTGTGGTCACGTACATTAAGCGGTAGACTTTGTAGGGTATTCTCATCGTTTTCAGAAAATATGGCCGAAGAAGATAATCAATCACTTCATAATGAGAATAATGAGAATAACCGTGCTAGAACACTTAGAGACCA
>NW_011499915.1:988843-1028309 GCF_000495115.2 Populus euphratica
TACTACTACTACTACTACTACTACTACTATTATTATTATTATTATTATTATTATTATTATTATTACTATTGTTGTTGTTGTTATTGTTGTTTTATAATTGTTGTTTATAATTTGTACAATTAACCTCCCTGTGGTTCGACCCCGGTCTTGCCGGGTTATTTATTACTTCGACACTCCTGCACTTGGGAGAAGACATCAATCTTTTCGTCGTGTCAAGTTTTTGGCGCCGTTGCCGGGGAGGTAAGTTCTTGTATAAATTATAGTATTTATTTTATTTTCTCTTTTCACTTTTCTTGTATATAACTTTGTTTCTTTTCTTTTGTTTCTTTTTATTTTGTTTTCTTCCTCCTTCTTTTGCTTTCTTCTTCTTTTTTATTTTATTCCTACACGTGCATGAGAGTGTGGTCACGTACATCAAGTGGTAGACTTTGTAGGGTATCCTCATCATTTTCAGAAAATATGGCCGAAGAAGATAATCAATCACTTCATAATGAAAATAATGAGAATAATCGTGCTAGAACACTTAGAGACCACATGAATCCCACAAGAACAAGTGCACCATCATGCATAGTTTTTCCTCCTGATGCATCTCATTTTAATTTTAAACCAGGTATTATTCAACTTTTACCTTCTTTTCATGGTTTAGAATTGGAAAATCCATACTTGCATTTAAGGGAATTTGAGGAGGTCTGCAACACATATAATAATTTAAATTGTAGCATGAACACCATCAGATTAAAGCTTTTTCCTTTTTCATTAAAAGATAAAGCTAAACCATAGCTACAAAATTTGAGACAATAATAATTTTTTAAGAAGTTTTTTCCATCTCATAGAACAAACTCTTTGAAAAGACAAATCACCACTTTCACTCAAAAACTAGGAGAAACATTTTACTAATATTGGAATAGATATAGAGACTTGTTTAATACTTGCCCTCATGATGGTTTTGAAAGATGGAGATTGGTTTCATATTTTTATGAAGGGTTAACACCTAAAGATAGGAAAATGGTTGAATTGATGTGCAATGGAACTTTTGAAGATAAAAACCTTGATGAAGCAATGGAGTACTTAGATTTGTTAGCTGAAAATGCTCAAAATTGGGACACCGCAGGTACTTATGAAGCACCGAGTAAAACTTAACCTTATACATCTAGTGGATGTATGTACAACCTTAGGGAAGATCATGACCTCCAAGCCAAGTTTGCATCTTTAGCTAGAAAAGTCGAGGCACTAGAATTAAAAAAGAGTAGTCAATTAAAATATGTTCAAGACATTGTGTGTCAAATCTGTGAAATAAATAAACACTCAACCAATGACAATCCAACCTTCCCTTCTTTTAAGGAATGTCTCCATGAACAAGCTCATGCTTTAAATAGTTTTCAAAGACCTAATCATAACTCATATTCGTAAACATACAACCCTGATTGGAGAAATCACCTAAATTTCAGTTGGAAGAGTGATAATAATAATGCACAAACTTCATACCCATCGTTTCAAGCACAACATAATTTCCAAAATTCTTATAGATATGCATCTCCTTATGCTCCACCTTTTAGAAGAAATCTTGAGGAAACATGCATGCATTTATTGAAAAGCAAGAGACAATCAATACTTAACTTGCTCAAAGCATGACATATTTTAAAATACTCTTGTAAAATTAACATCTGCTCTCAGTTTTCAAGAGAAAGGTAAGTTTCCATCTCAACCACAACAAAATCCCAAAGGGCAATACAATGCAAATGCAAGTAGTTTTGGAAGCCAACATATAAATCAAGTTAAATTAGTCACTACTCTTCGTAGTGGTAAGGTTATCGAAAAACCCACACTTGAACCTTTTGAGAAAGATGATGAGTCAATCTTTGAGGGTAAGAAAGAGGTTAAATTTGAAAATTATAAAGAAAAGACTGATTTCCCGCTAGTACTTCCATTTCTTCATGTTATGACCAAAGAAAGGAAAGTCAATCATAACTCTGAAATCTTTGAAACTTTCAAACAGGTTAGGATCAATATACCTTTACTGAATACTATTAAACATGTTTCTTCTTATGTTAAATTTTTGAAAGATCTGTACATTGTGAAGAGAAAACTAAATGTGAAAAAGAAAGCCTTTTTAGCCGAACAAGTAAATGTCATTCTTTAGAACAATAATGCTTTAAAATATAAAAACCTTGTCTGTCCTACAATTTCTAACTTTATTAGAGAATATAAAATTAAAAGAGTCTTATTTGATCTTAGAGCTAATGTTAATTTACTTTCATGTTCAGTTTTTCAGAGTTTTAATCTAGGTGAGTTAAAACCAACTTCCGTAACTCTCTTACTTGCTGATAGATCTGTAAAAGTGCCTAGAGGAATAGTTAAAGATCTGTTGGTACAAGTGAATAAATTCATTTATTTTATAGATTTTGTCATCTTGGATACACAACCTGTTGAAGTATGTAATTCATTTCCTGTTATTTTAGGATGTCCATTTCTTGTAACTTTTAATGCATTAATTAATTGTAGGAATGGACTAATGAAGCTATCATTTAGAAACATGACATTGAAGATTAATATTTTTAACATTTATAAGTAACCTGGAGATGATAATGATTTACAAGAAGTAGATCATATTAAAGAATTAGTTTATGATCAACTTGAATCTACTTTAAGTAAAATGGAGTTGGATAAATTTGAAGATTTACAAATGATTTATTCTCAGGAAGAAATCACGGATGAAAAACGCACCGAAAATGTTGATGTAGATCTTTTATCAAGAGTGAAAATAGATTAAACATCCAACATACATCAATCGATTGTTACTTTCCTAACGAATCGTTACTTTCTCTTAATTCAATGCCTTGGTTTGCTAAAAATATCAATTTTCTTGCTTTAGGATTTTTGCCAGCTCACTAGAGTATCGAAAACAAAAGAAAGTTTTTGAGCGACGTGCAAAACTTTTATTAGGATGACCCTTACTTATTCAAGTATTGTCTTGATCAAATATTTCAAATATTCATTCCTGACAATGAGGTAAGTAATGTCATTAAACTTTGTCATTCTGAAGCATGTGAGAGTTATTTCTCGTCGAGAAAGACAACTGAAAAAATCTTTTAAAATAGATTTTATTGGCCCACCTTGTTCAAGGACTCACATGCATTCTGCAAAGCTTGTGAAAATTGTCAAAAGTCAAGATTTATTTCAAAACATAAGGAATCTTTAAATAATCTTTTATTGTCTTTTAAGACATATCCTGGTGGAGATGTGCATTGTGCATCTCATGATTTATGACCCCATTTCCATAAAGGACATGATAGACTTAGTTTTGGGAATTTGACTAAAAAAGACCCTGTTTGCCAGTTTTTAAGAAAACTGGATGGGAAGCCTATCCTCGACCCGTAGAGGGTGTTTAAGCCGTTCTTGGATGTAAAATCAAGGGAAGATGTAAGTCACAATCACAGCTACCTGTAAATACAGATGGTTTTTCAAAAATAAATAAATAAATAGAGAGATAGAGAGAGAGGGTGAGAGACTCCAGCTAACCTACATATAGCCTTTTTAATTTCTTTTCTATAAAATCCTCTGTTCCTTCATTTCATTTTTACTTAACCTATACATTCAACAAATATAGAAGTATGTAGAAATGACAAGTTCTTCAGGTCATCATATAGGAAATGTCAGTGTTTTCTATGGATCTAGTCTTGGGATATAAAATGAGTTTTTAGAATTAACAAATCATCTTGGTCAGGTACTAGCTGAGAGAAAGATTAATTTAGTGTATAGGGGAGACAACCTTGGGTTAATGGGGTGTGTGTCATTAGCTATATTTTTAGGAGATAGTAAAGTTTTGGGGGTCGTCCCTAAAGTTTTAGCACAAGAAAACATCGTTGGAAAAATAATTAGAGAGGAACTACAGGTCTTCACAATGTCTGGTCAAATGAATGTAATGTTGAAACACGTTGATGCCTTCAGTGCCTTACCAGGTGGTCTGGGTATATTGGAAGAGATCTTTCATATTTCCTTTTGGGCTCAACTGCACATTCATCATAAATCTAAAGGTCTGTTAACTGTTAATGGTTATTATGATAAGTTGTTGTCGTTTCTTGATCATGCTGTGGAACAAGAATTTCTAATATTTTCGGCACGATAAAATCATAATCTCTGCTACTACTGCTGAACAATTAATTAACAAACTACAATCTTTCATTCCTATAATTAATCCCTCCATGAGTCACATAAATTGGTCATCTAAGAAAAGCCATAAAAAGCTTATATTGGATTTAAGCCTTTATTTGTGAATTTTTATGTCTTTTGGTTTTATTATTGTGTTTTGTTGTTTTTTATATTTGTTTAAGTGTGTTTCAGGTTTGTCATTATTCATTATTTCAGGTGATGTTTTCTATACTCTATCTTTCTACCTTAGGATATTAAGGACAATGTCTCGTTTTGGTTGGGGGGAGAGGGTAGTAGTTGATAAAAAAATTTAACTAAAAACGTTTTTTATTTCATAAAGCATGTGTAAAATTATTGTTACTAGGATGCCAGAGTAAATGAGCTCTTTTGTTAAAGTGACTCTTAAGGCGCATCTTAGTAACCATATACTTCTTGAAATATTCAGGCTTACAAACCCTCGCTTTGTTGTCACTTAATTCTGCTCATATACTCATTTAACATGTATTCTTAAACCTTAATTTTCACACACACACACTTTAGCATATGATTGTGGGTTGCATATTGGATTATTATATTATTTATATTCTTTTGTTAAAGGTAATAACTAAGGTAAATGGATAGTAAATAATTTGAAAAAAAAACAAAAAAAAGGCGTAAACAAATAATGATAATAAAAATATAGATAAGTTTGGTTTCGTAGCCTCCCTAACCTAAGCAATAAAACCTGAAGGAGTGTTTTAACGCCTAATACCCTAAAGTCAACTAATTTGGGAGCTATTGACCCAACACTTGTTACATGGGTTGAGGAGAAAAGTTTAAGGGAATCAAACATTGCACTATCTATGTATCAATATTTACAACCTTATTTACTAAGCTCATAAGGGTGTCTCAATATCTAATGCCTTAAGACCAACTAGTCTGGGATTCATTAGCCGAAAGCTCGTTACATGGGTTAAAGATGCATTGTGTTTTAAGTTACATGTGTGTGTGTGTGTGTCTATATATATATATAAAATCTCAACCCAAGGAAGTTAACCTTAAACATTAGAATAAAAATTTTGTCTTCTTTCAAATAAAGCTCCATAACTATGTGTTGATATATTAAGTACAAAAGAAAGGTTTATTAATATCTTTTTTAAGAGGTATTAAGCAGATATATAAATTTAATGAGAGTTTGTTTATCTGGATAGATTAATGGAAGTTGAATAATGAATACCTTGCTTTGTGGAATTTACAAATTATTTTTCTATTTTAACACTTTGATTACTAGGGGTTAGTAATAAGATGGTTGGGAGGTGTGATTAGTACTTAAAAGTGTATCTTTATCAAGATTTTATATCATCATTTTGCATTTGAAGTATCAATAACTCCTTAACTAAAACATGTTTTATAATAACATATCGAATAATATAAGATTCCTTTAATTTGTGGTAAATGTTCATTTTAAATGCAGCCCTATCACATAAATGAAAGGATTGATTGATAAGTTTAAGAATTGAAATTAAAAGGACAAAGAGATGGCTAAACTTAGAAAATAGATACTAGTGCAGTCCAAACCAGAACACTGTTCGGTAATTGGGTCATATCTGGAGTTGTAAATCTCGGATTTAGATCTACTTTATATGGATGAAAAGTAAGACATAGACCTATAACTTTCATGGGGAGCTTACGATTTAAAAATGTCATTTTCAAGTCTAAATTATAGCAATAACGAAGAAGTTTGAATCTGTCATGCAGCTCTAACACTATTTAGTGTTTGACCCATATATAGAGTTCTAGAAGTCCAAATGACCTTAATTGTTTTTTCCTGGAAAGCTAAGATAATTTCCTAGAACTTTCATGTTTTGGTTCTAATTCTGACGTTATTAATGATATTTTGGGCAGACAAGAAAAGATAAAGATTGTCACAAAGTCAAGAATTGGTCACCCACTCATCAAATCAGTAGTTCCTAATTTTAGCCTGTAAAAGGAGGCATTTGCCATGCATTTAGACATCTTTGTTTCTAGATCAAGATCATGCTCTTGCTTTCTCTCTTTGTATTTTTGTAATGCTTAAGTTTTTCTTTTATTAATATCTTGTTCATGGCTTTCATTTCTTTTCCTTTACTTAGTTAACTTTTATCTTATTTATGTTCTTATGTTGTTTATTCATGTTTCTCTTCTTCATTATGTTTAGCTAAGTTAATTATATCAAGGTGAAAAGGTTACACTAATAGTGTCAGAATATGTATAGTGTAAACTGAATATGGACCTTAATGTTTGATACTAACATGTTTTGTATTTGTTATCTTGTTCACTCTTTAATACTTTGCTTGTTAAATGACTAATCTAGATTTATGTTGTATAACACTTGGTACAACAAATACTTGGCACTTCATAGCCTATATTGTATGGTATAACTGACACGTATGCTACGAAATGAACTTGATTTGTTGTTAACATAAGTTATAATCATGAATGTCTGACAACATTTACAAGTATTAGCATTACTCAAATAAGATAACTAATGTAATCATGTTAAAAATTTATAATCTGATTGGAACCTCATTTGTGTGTGGTTTCCAATTGAATAATAAGACTTTATACTATAGTTGTTTGACATACCATTAGTGGATTCTTTAACCTTGACATTTGTTGTTATCATTGTTTAATCCTTACGTTAATCTTCTATCTCAAAGTTCTCATCAACTTCTTCTTCATTATTATTATTATTATTTTATTACTACTACTACTACTACTATTACAATTATTATTATTATTACTATTACTACTACTGTTGCTGCTGCTGCTGCTCTTATTATTATTATTGTTGTTGTTGTTGTTGTTATTGTTATTATTTTTGTTGTTGTATTATTGTTATCTATAATTTATACAATTAACCTCCTTGTGGTTTGACTCCGGTCTTGTCGGGTTATTTATTACTTCGACACTCCTGCACTTGGAAGAAGACATCAATCTTTTAGTCATGTCAGTCGGGTTTCTATTTGTTGGTCTTTTTTAAGGCTCAAAGAAAATCTCTCTTCATGATGAAGTTTCTATAATATTTGGTTAAATCCTAATCATTCTAAGATCTGAATTTTAACATCGCATTTATTTACACCTTATATATTTAATACTTGAGGGTGTACTTTATTGTGTAATTTTATATCCCACAAATATCAAAGTTTACATCTGGACCCTAAAAAAATTAGAAAAATATTTTTGACATGTTGACCAAATCTTAATGGATAATCATAAACTGGTTACGATATCCAGTTTTGGATTTTTTTAAGCATGAAAAAGATGCAATTTTTTTATGAACAATATGCTTGTAAAGATTTCAGGATTTGACCATATACATGAAAATAAAAATATTTTTTTTATTTTTAGAAAGGGAAATTAATTTAAAAGTTTTTTGAGTTTTTTGAAAATGTTTTGAATTGTTTTTAATAATTTTAGAGAAAGTCAGGTATTTTAATGCCAGATTTGTATTTTACAGTATAAATATACGACCCGATATTATATAAAATTGGTAGAAAAATATGTGAGAAAATCATAATTTTTTTAAATGATTTTTTTGAAAATTTTTGGATTAAAAAAAGAGAGTATAGTCCACTGCATAAATAGTAAGACGTGAATTATAATTCATGTTTTCTGTTCACTGAACAGAGGTTGCGAAGAAGAAGAAGAAGAAGAAGAAGAAGAAGAAGGGGCAGGGGAGAGAGGTAGGACAACCTGGTGTGATGTTGGTCTGACCAAGGCTGACAGTGTGCTACCGGTGGTTGCAGTAGTGGAGGCCGATGTCGGCTACGGAAGGAAGAAGAAAAGGTTGTAGAGGAGAGAGAAACGTTGGAAGAAGAAGAGGAAGAGAGTCGCGGTGGCTACTTAGTAGCCAATTGGTGGCAGAAATGGTGAGGGGTTGACATGAGGACGGTGGCTAGGGCTGTGATAGAGATGGTGGCCAGCGATAAAGGAAGCAAAAGAAGAAGAAAAAACAAGTGGGAGGGGCTGCAGAGAAGAGAAACCGACAGTGGCTCTTGGTGGTTGGCTAGTGATTGTGTTGGCTTCCTGTGGTGAAGGTGATGGTGGGAAGATTGGTGATGAGGGTGGTGGTGGCTGAAGGCCACGATAAAGAGAGAAAGAAAGAAGAAATGTGCATAAACGAGAAGAAAAATTGTTTTTCTGGCTGACTTTGGACCTGATTTTCTTCTTTCTCGGGCCATAAATTCCTTTTTTATTTATAAGTAGTGGAAGAGAGCAATCTTTTCTATACTGAAAGAAATTTTCAGCTCTTAATTCAGTTGGGAAGGATCCTAACCGTTTATTCAAAGTAGGCATCTCTAATTGTCAAATCTGCAGACAAAAACTAACAAAGTAGGTCTTTTTAGGTTGTTACCAACATTGATGTATTGTCATTTAGCCTGAACGAGTTACATGGAGTTGTAGAAAAAATGCAGAGAATTATTTTCATGTAAGATTTGTCAAATTTAATAGACATTAGGTATATCAAATGCAGCTGCAAAGTAGATAATTGGACAGCGTTTTTCAGGAAAAAAGAAGATAATGAATAGTGATGAGTTTTGTTTTTTGCCAAAGTTCATTTCAGTCCTTTCTCTTTCAATTGCTTTCAATTTAACCCTAAATGACCATAAACCTTTTTTATTTAATGCAATTAAACTTCTAATTTCAATCAATTAACTTAGTAAAAATTAAATTTGGTCTTTTAAAATTCTATTTTTTTCAATTAAGCCCAAATTAGGCTCCCAAACTTAATTTTTCACCAATTAAGCACTAAATAAAATTAATTTGACCCATTTAAAGTATAATTAAGTCCTTGCACTTAATTAAATCCTTTAATTGGACCTAAATTAATTCTTAAACATAATTAAAATTTAATTTGGCCTATGATTAATTCAAATTGGCCTATTAAAAATTTAATTATATCCTTAGACTTAATTTTTATGCAAATTCGTCCAATAATCATTTAATTTGATCTTGAATTTGCATTTTATTTTTATTTTTGGGCATAATAGGGTACAATTAAACTTTAAATTTCCTTTAAAATTGCAGTTTGATATCCCAATTTGCTTTCTCCACGTTACCAGCCTTTATTTTTATTTTTAATTTTTATTTAAAAAAATAATTTTTGAGGAATAACTCAGAATTAGATTATTACAATTATTATTAGCATTATCATCACTATTAGTAGTATTATTAACAATATTGTTAGTATCATTATTATTATTATTATTATTATTATTATTATTATTATTACTATTACTATTATTATTAAAATGAAAAATCATAAACTTGATTTGTGATGAATTAAAACGCATAAAACTTTGAAAAAAACAAAAAAAAAAATCAAAACAAGAATGACCAAACTGAAATAAATATTATTATTATTAAATTTTTTTTATAAATTTAATTTGAAGGATGAAATTAAAAACTATAAAAACATTGATAAAAAACTAGAGGAAAAAAAATAGAGATGAAATCACAAGAAACAAGTAAAATCTTTATAAGTCATCTAGAAAAAAAAACCAAAAAAATGGAAACTAATTTCAAGAGATGAAAAACTTAAAAAAATAAAATTAATAAAACTTTTCATTTTAAAATGATTTTTCTTAATAAAACAGGAACCGAATCTAAAAAGAAAAAAAGTTCAAGTGCAATTGTGTTTTTTTTAATGGGCAATATAAAAACTAAGGCATATAACAGAAAAAGAAAAGAAAAAAAGAAAATTAAACTGGGGTCAAACCATTCATTATTATTATACATGTGATATCTAAAAAAAAAAATATCACGGTGCATCCAATGATATAATAAAACATTTTTTCTCACCACCTTATAATTTATATGTGCCAATCAAAGGCGGCTTAGTGGCTGACACATGTTTTTTATGTCAAAGGTAGCATTACTCGAGAACCAAATAATTATTGCTAAAATACCATCATAAAATGACAAATTAGGCCCTGCAACAAAGATGTTTTGAGAACTTTCTTTTAAGGGTAATAAAGTCAATTGCACTGTTCTAAAAAAAATGAAAAACAAACAATACTCCTGGCCGTAGTTGAGGAGAAAGATGCCCCTTAAAAGACAAAATGAACCCTATAAAAATAATAATTTACCACTATATGTCAATTATAATGGTTTTAATAAAGGATAAGAATATAATTTTGCTATTATAATCTACAGTAAAACACGTTTAATATCTGTGTTCTTCCACACGGATTAGTTTTATTTCTGTTATAAATAATAATAATAATAATAATAATAATCCTATCACTATCACTCTCGTCCTGTATCTTCGCCTTGTCAAACAATTATCAATGACAAAATGTAATATAGATTATTTATTTAATTATTTCCTCTAAATAACTTGCTCTTGGAGGTCGATCTGCGTCAGAGAAGTAAATTATTATTTCGAAAAAGCCGTCAAGATTTCATGGAGGTATGATTTCTCTCAAAAAAATTTCGTGTTTGAATTTGCATGCATAGTGAATCAAATAAATTTATTTTGTGCAATTCTACGAATATGCGGTGGTTATTTTTTTGTTGTCAATTTTAAGATTTTTTTTTGGGTTTTGTAGGGAATTGAAGAGAGGAAGAAGAAGAGTGAAGCACATTTAACAGTATCTGCTGCAGCTTTCGTCGAAGGAGGGATACAGGAAGCGTGTGATGATGCTTGCAGTATTTGCCTGGAAAACTTCTGCGACAGCGATCCCTCAACTGTATGTAGTAATTAATTGATCAATGCTTTTATTTATTTATTAATTCATTTGATTATTTATAGGTAAATAATTGACTCAATAAAATAAAATAATTTAACTTAAATGAAACCACATAAATAATTTCCTTTTTTTCACAAAATCCACACAATGTTTTTTTTTTTTCAGGTGACCAGTTGCAAGCATGAGTTCCACCTCCAGTGCATTCTTGAATGGTACTTTCATTTATTTATTTAGTTAAATTGCTGCATTTATAGGTGTCAGGGTAGTTGTAGCGTTGGATGGATGGTGCTGACAGGGGACTTTACCTAGTTATTGGCCAAGTAGACTGACTTTGATTGATCAGGGATCGTAGCAATGAAGATAGCTGTGCATTGGACAATCTTGGATAGCCCCATTATGTACAAATTGCTCTTCTAGGTTCAATTTGTTGGTAGATATGGTGGGAGGATGGATGGGAAAAATTCCCATATTTGGCATGGTATATGAAGACTTAGTGAAGGAAATGAAGGATCCCTGTATCCTTCTTGACTTGTAATATGCAATCCCTCCAATTTGTACAAATGGGAATTATCCTTCTGTCTCTCCCTTGTAACATGCAGTCTTTGAAGCTCGTTGGCAGAGGGGTTAGGGGACTTGTGTTGTTATAGGAACCTAATGAGAAGTGCGAAGGCACTTTTGACTATAAGGCACAGTATCATATCACTAGGGCAGGACGACCCTACCTTCTCCAGTTTCTCCTTTCCTCTTATCTACATGTGCATAAGTAAACCTTTATTTAAATTGGACACATAACACATGAAGCTTGCCAGAAAAAAGAAAAGGTGAAGCTGAGGTAGAAATCCTATTTTCAATCTAAATAGATGAATTTAGGTTGACATGAGTGCTAATTTGGATTTAATGTTCCAGGTGTCAAAGGAGTTCCCAGTGCCCTATGTGTTGGCAACCCATCAGTTTAAAGGATCCGATGAGGTTCAATTGTTTTTGCTGCCCTCATATTTTCCTGTTATTTTTCCTTGCTAATAGTTTGAAAAATGAATTTCTTATTTTTCTTACTTTGGCAGTCAGGAATTACTTGAGGCTGTAGAACAGGAGAGGAGTTTTAGGTTTAATCCATCAAGAAATGCCACCATATTTCATCATCCAGCCCTTGGAGACTTTGAATTACAGCATGTCTGTAATCCACCTCTGCTAGTTGCAAGCCTTTCTTTTTGACAAACCAGACATAAGCTTAATTGTGATCAAATTCAATGGTGTGTCAAATGCAGTTGCCAGTGGGTGCAAATGATGCTGAACTTGAAGAGCGTTTAATACAGCACTTGACTGCTGCTGCGGCAATGGGGCGGCGTCGTATTGCTAGAAGGGAGGGGCAGCGGAACAGGTCATCAGCTCAAGGTCATCCACAGGTCTTAGTATTCTCGAGTCAACCTAATGGATCCCCTGCTGGCTCAATTTCTTCCTCCCCAACTCAGAGAGAAGGTGAACCTGTTTCTGCAATCACAATAGCAACACCATCTTCCCAACCACTTGAATCTTCTCTACAACCAATCACACCAATGTCTTCTGAAGCCCTGGCTGATCAATGTTCTGCTTCAGCTTCTGGATCCAGTTTTACCAATCAACATGCAAATTCCATGGACAATAGGTGCAGGGACAAATTTAATTTTGATTTTTTTTTAAACTTTTGGTCACTGTCGTAGTTATAAATGAACATTCTTCACCAATTTCTGTCAGTGTAACTGGAATTTTGTTATATGAAGGTCTCCTAATCAGTCTTCTCCAAATAGTCAAGACAGAGCAGGGCCGTCAGACCTACAGTCATTTTCAGAGTCTATCAAATCTAAATTCAATGCTGTGTCAATGAGGTATCAATTTGTTGGAAACATTTGACAGTTTGATAATATTGACATGTTTGATGAATTTCTGCTTCTCTATGCTCATGAATTGATTTTCATTTGTTTCTCCTTGCCAGATACAAAGAGTCAATTTCAAAGAGTACTAGAGGATGGAAAGAGAGACTTTTCACTCGCAATACTACCATGGCAGATCTAGGTTCTGAAGTTAGAAGAGAGGTCAATGCTGGAATTGCGACAGTATCTCGCATGATGGAGCGTCTAGAAACCAGAGATGATAGTAGAACTGGCACCACTTCTGTATCAAACAGTGTAGACAGTTCAGTTGCAGAATCTAACAGTCAGCAACCGGAGGTTGGTGTTGTCAATGCAACAAGTGATCCCAATACTAAAGTGCAAGCTTCACATGCTGCAAGTTCTGGCTCAGTTTAAGTACAATTTCACAATCTTATCATTGACATTTAATAGGAAGGTATATTTTGGCATGGATTTTCTTTTTACAGCATATGGTGATGCATTTGTGAAAATCTTATAACTACTGAACACATAAACTGATGTATTATTTTCAAACCAGTGCAAACAGACTCCTTTTTGATAGCATTTGGTTGTGTGCATCTCTTACTCTTATATAACTAATACAATTTTTTGTTTGTTTTCTCCAAATATCTATGCATTGATTCATTCCTCTCTGTATCTTTTTTTTTTTTTCAATTATCCAAGCATTTTGTTACTTTCTTCTTTATGGTTTTATCGGTTGATCCCTAGTCCTTACAATGCACATTGTATTGAATGTTGCAAATATAGTTCATTGCTACCCATTTTCATTATCATCTGCTAGAAGCTCAAGCATCAGTTACAGTGTTGCCAACATAGTCCTTACAGTGCACATTGTACAACTATTGTTATCGCTGTAGTTGAATTATGCACTTTTGCACCTTTTTCTACGAAGATAGGAGGAAAGGAAGACCAGGTTGTTGCCTTGAGCAAATTTGTGCTGTTGCAGAAAAAAATAGAGGATTTATTTGGTGAAGATAATCAAGTTCCAGTTTGTTCTTTTCTTTTAACCTTTCTGAACTTAAACAGAAGCGGTAGTTTACAAGACACAGATCCTTCCTGGAGGGTAGCTCCACAGAGCAAATAACACCTGGGTGATTCTACATCCATGTCTGAAATTGGTAGCACAGACAGGTGATCCTTGTTATGTTTAATGGGCCAAATCCTAACAGTAACTGCAGCCAGCACTCTTTGGTGGTGGACCCATGGTGTAATAGCCGGTGCCCTTTTTAATGGACTGTCTAGTTCAACTTATGATAGTTGTGTAAAGATTTGATGGTTAGACTGAGCATTTTCAGGGTATGAACGGTGAATCAGGCTTGAAAAGGTGATAATTCGACTTGTGCGATGTATCCCATCAATTGAAAAGGATGATAAATGTTGATTGCTATCTAATTTGAGATGGTTTTTTGTTCTGGTGGTTTCAAGAATCTCAAAAAATCGTGGTCAAGGACTAGGAGTACACTTTTGAGCAGCTGGTCCAATGTGGCTTGGTTGAAGCAAGTATAGCTCTTTTCCTAGTTGAAATCTAAGCTCTCAAGCTTTTAAACTTTTTGCTGATCTATATCTCTTAATCCTGGTTCAGTAAATCTGTGGACTTGTTGGCAAACATAGCACTGAGAGGTGAATGAGCTACCTGGGTATTTTGTTTGGAAGTATCTCTTCTTAATAAATGCAGGAATTTAAGAAAATGGTGCAAAGTTTTGTTGATTGAACCAAGTGCAATTAGTATGAAATGCCATGAATCGTATGCAGTGGCATATACATGAACATTACACCTGCATATCATTCTAAATTTCCTGCCAAAGCCTGGTTTCTGTGGCATAGTATTTTTATTACAGATGATGTTTTCTTTTCCTCTTCTTTCACAGTGATATGCTATTTCCTAGTGAGAATTGTGAGTTCAGTTGAATGTACTGTTTTTTGTTTTCCTTTTCCCCTTTGTCATTTGTCGAAGGAGCTGGCCCATTTTCTGGTCAGAATTATGACTTCATTAGGGATGCCTTTTGTTGACATAATGTCTGCTTTGCAGATATAGAATGCTGTGGATGAGATGCCTTGCCCCTCTTCAAGCTAGCTTATTATAGAAACGGAAACAAATTGTCGAGCGAACTGCGAGTCAGAAATAAAGAACTAGACCAAACGCTCTTATCCGGACACGGACTCCAGTAGATGCTCGTAAATCAGTTTACAAGGACGACCTTACATATAATTATAATCCACAAGGTACTTTACAAGGACGGTAGGTGTGCTAGTATTTTGAGATATAGATGATTTAAAGCTTTGAATAAATTCCTTTTGCTTTCAGCTTTTGTGATTTTGCGTTCATCTGTCTTCTGTCTGGTCATTTGTGATTGTGATTGCAAGGGCCTTTTAGTTTGTTTTTGTGATTGGAGCTGTTACCGCACGCATAAAAAGTGTTTGGTGATAGAAAAGTAGTCTATTTGTCTTTGCATAAACATGCTTTTATGAGAGAACTCTTAAGAGATTAGTAAATTGATTATTGCTGCTGTGTAAAGTTACAAAAACAACTTTTAAAAAATGTTTGAAAACACTAAGATATATAAATAGTATTTTCAATACATGTAATTTTGAGTCATTTTCATGGCATCTTTTAATTAATATTTTATTCATCTACAAATTGTAACTAAGCACCTTTGCAATTCATTTTCATAATTGCTTTTTTTTAAACCTTTCTTTTTTTATTTATATCACAACCGCACACTGAAAGAAAAAGCTTATTTTACAAATATAATTCAAATGATTTGAACCTTTACATATATTTTTTTGAATTCTCAGTTATAATTAACTCATTTATAATTGTACGAAGGATCCTTACTTTTGGTTGGGCAGGAGGCTGGGCTACGCATCAAAACCTCATTTTCATTTCTTACTCTATCTTTAAAATCCCAATTCTGACAAGAACAGATAAGGAAAAAAAACCCTAGAGGGGAGTTTTTCTGAAATTAAAAAAAATCTGGGAACAACGATTTCTCAATTTTTTTTCTCAGTAGTAGTTTCTGTTTTATTAAAAAAAAAAAGAATTTTTAAAAAGAGTTTCTACCAAAAATAGAAAACTTAATCATGTGTTTTTAATCACAGAAAAAAATAAACTAGTTTTTAAATAGATTTTGTATTTAACCAAAGTTTTTATTTAAAAAATCAATCCAACTAATTCTATATAAAATATATATATATATTGTGATTCTAGAATTTGGATTGAATTTATGTACAAATTATATAATAATAAAAAAAAGAACTGCATTTATTTTTTAACTGTCCCAATCTATCTAAACTGTCTCTTGATTATTTCTTTACTTTTACACCAAAAATAAATATATATTTTTTTAATTTAAAAAATAAGTACAGATTTTCTTATTGCAGTCTAGAATCCCAAGTTTTATGGTATTAAGAGAGTAACTAATGATATCTTATTAGTGACTTATTTTGTCCACTTTAAAGAAAAAATAGAAATAGATAGGAGAAAGAAATCTTATGTGGAGATTTTCTTATAACTTTTAATGGGTCATAGGTTTATTAATTTTTTTTTGGTGCATGTTTCTCTCTTTAAAGTGAGTTTAGGAAGTAATTAATAAAATGTCATTAGTTGCTCTCTGAACAACATTAAATAGATTTTTTTAATTCAAAAAATCAATACAAATTCTTTATAGCATTTTTTTAAATGTGATATTTTCCGAGATCTCTTTCTATTTGTATTACCCCCCCCCCCTGTTTTTTGGAAAGATGTTAGCCCACCCTAGAGTGAGCATTCAGGTAATTTGGGCAAAAGATTGCCATTTAGAATAATTACTCGAATTAGTCCTTTACATTTTTATCCAACGAAACAATTCATGTAATATAGATTTTTACTCGAAACTCCTTTAAAAATTTAAATGAGCTAGGTAAAATCAGGTCTTAGAATTGTTTTTACCAGGTTCAAGAATCCATTAGTTTAAAGAACTTATAAATCAATAGACGCCATTTTCAGTGTTCTGTAAACAAAATTTCAATTTTGAAGAGGGTGGTGATTATGCAAACACGTACGGTTCTCATTGCTCCATCACCTCAAGGGAGCTAGTATGTGCCCTCTAGATGTTTGTGTGGATGGAAGACGACTTTAACCAGCTCTATATAGAAAAATATCAAGCAGTAAGCATGCTGCAAAACAGGAACCACCAGAACACATGGAATGATGCTTGTCCTAGTATATCTGTCTTCTTTGCAAACCCTATCATAACCAAGGGCGGTTCTATATACAAAACTTGGGTGGGTATGTTGTCAATACTTTTTTTGTACTATTATTATATCAGTCCAATTACATTTAATTAAATTAGCTCAAGAAAAATATCTTTTGTCTATAAAATTAGCCATCTTCTTTTTAATTAAAATTTCTATTTTTTTTTAGTTAAAAGAGTCAAAATAAAAAATCTTATTCTTCTCATGCTAGATTACTTATTGTTTCTCTACATATTTAATTCACAAAATTTAACAAAAGCAACACACCTTTTCTTTCTCCATTTATTCATTACACACAAATTCAACTCATCTAATTTCAACAACTAAAACGTTACTTCAAACTTTAAAAAATGTTAGATTTGATATTTTTTTTTGTACACGTGTAATATATTTACATACAATATGAGATTGACATGCCTCATATAAAAAGCTACAAGTCATTCATATCAGCAACAAGGATTGATGATAATTTACTAACATTATCATTACAATATATTTAACTTAACAATAAATTTTTAGTTGGAAGAGTTGAATTCTAAATTCAATGATATGACAATTAAATTTCTTGTGTTTAGCTCTTTTTTAGAATATAAAAATAACTTTATATCATTTAAAGTATATGTTATATGAAACTTGTAGATAATTTTTATCCTGAAGATTTCAATAAATAAGAGATGCATTATTTAAAATCTCAACTAAAGTATTATCAAATTGATTTTACTTATCATAAGGGCTTTCAAAATATCTTACCATTTTCAAATTATATAGAGGATTAATGAAAACAAATAAGTTGCAATACAATCATTTGACTAATAAGTTAATTCATTTTATTTTGACTTTGTATGTTTTCGGTACTATCTTTAAAAAGTGAGCATTTTTAATTGTGAGGCATGTTAAAAATATATTTCATAATAAAATGAAAGAGGAGTTTTCAGCATATTTAATGATAATTTATACTGAACGAGAACTTGTTGAAGATATCTATTTAAATTTAATTATAGATAAATTTTATTCCATAAAATATCAAAAGATGTTATTTCAATAGTGAATTTATCTTTACTTTTACTTTAATTTTATGTATTTTTAAATTTATTTTTTTAATATTTTAAGTCATGTATTTGAATTAAAATTTTATTGTTAAATTCATATATTCATGTTCATGAATTAATGATTAATCTTAAAAAAAATTGCAATATTTGTTTAGCCCTGGGTGGAATAAATTGGCTCCGTCATTGATCATAACCTAATTTTAGTTTTTCAAAACTATCTTTTTCTTGAAAAAGAAATTCTGAGATTTTAAAAAAATTCTCATTAGTAAATATATCTTTATCTCATTATGTAAAATATCTTTATTTTGTTATGTTAAAAATTAATTTTTGTAAAGTCCAAAATTAAGATTTTTAAAAAATCTTACTCCTAACTAACTATTCTAAAGTTTAAAAAATAAAAAAAATGTTTTTTATTTAAAATTTTGATTATAGATAATCGCAAACTTGTTATGATACTCATTAGAGGTTTTCTTTTTTAAAAAAAAGTATATTAAAATGCAATTTATATTTTTTTTTTATGAAATACATATGAAAGTTTTAGAATTTGATCTTAAGCACAGAAAATAAAATGGATTTTGTATTTTAAAATAAAGAAAAGTTTCTAGGGTTTTTGGAATTTTTTGAAATTAAAAAAATAAGTATTTTTAATATTAGATTAGTATTTTATAGTATAGGTTTACAATTTAGATATTAAGTGAAATATATGTGAGGGATTTATAAATAGTTTTAAAATGGTTTCTAAATTGTTTTTTGAATTTTTTGGAATTACTTGAGAGTTTGTTTGGCAAAAGTACATAAAATGAAAATATAAAAATTGTTAGAAAATCAATAAAGTGTGTTTGCTAAATATAACTAAAATTTAGAGGCTTAAAAATTATATTTATTAAACACGTTAATATAAAAATTAATCATGCCAAATATTATTTTATTAAAAAATAAATTCAGTCTAGTCATGTGGGTTGAGCTAATAAAGATCAAAGAGAGAACCGATTGAATTTGCTCAAGAATACCAAGAAATTGTAGAGATACCCAAAAACGCAACTTCAATGGTCCTGTGCCCGTTTGACAATCACGTAGACATGCAAAGTTTTATTTCTCCTATGTTGAGTTTTTTTTTTTTCCTGTTCTTTTTCTAAAAAATAAATTCACAGCATAAATAACATTGCTCTTTTCACAATCGCGCATGCATTTAGCGATTGTTACTTAAAGAAGAAAAAATTACCACCTTAATAGTTTCAAACCATATCCAATGTAATATAAAGAGGTGGAGTTCAAAAAAAAAAAAATTGACTTTTTTTTAAATCAAGATCTTAAAAGAAAATTCTTAGCGGAACTTGATATATAATGATTAACCAAATATTTTTAAAACTATAGTTAGAATAAAATACAATTCCAATTATATCTCACCACATTAGATTTTGTTAGTGATTATTTTAATTCTCTCAAATGCAATGAATAACCTAAGATTAAAAAAAAAACAAAAAACTAAACAAGCCAATCCTTGTTGTGTATAGGAAAATGTTGGCATTTAATGCTTGGGAAATTATTTTTATACCCTTCTTAAACCCTTTTGCCAAAGCTGATAAAACATAGAATTGAAATAGTCTAATACGATTGGCGCATAATAAAATGTCCTTACAGTGCACAAATCCACGTCATCTTGTTGTCTATAAGCAACTCTTTTCTTTTTCTAAATAATGTTATCTATAATTACAAATAATATTTAAGAATTAAGAATTTGAGATTAAATTTAAGAGGTTTTGATGTCTATAGGTCTATCAATGTTCGAACCTTAATGTGTTTAACCTATGTTCACATTGGTAAGTTTAGATTTAGTTTTAATGGATGAAAAATGATTCAAAATTAAACTTGATTATAAAATTTCAATTTCAAAACCAAATAATGAAATTGCACAGCTATCATAAAGTTTCAACTTGTTGAATTCTTATGACTTGTAATGATAAGATATTTTAATAATCAGAGCAAAAATAAAAATATATACGAGGTTGAGTTATTTTTTCAAAATATATAACTCATAATTTATCACCATAATTTAAAAACTATCAATGAAAAATAATAATAATAATAATAATATTTCTCAGACACATCCATACAATAATTAAAAAATGAGTTATTTTAAAAAAAAAATATTTCCATTAAAAAAGTTATCCTAAGAAAATATTTTCCACATAACAAACTGACCTCGGATATTCCGCCAGCCAAATGGACCCACATCTCTTCACGGCATCCGGGAGAGCAACGGTAGCACTTTATATAAGGCGTTCAGAGTTTCCATTTCGTCATGGTTTAGTTATGGTAAGCTAGATCCATATGTTGTGATGATAAAATTCCAAGCAAACCATCCCATTTCAAACATTATCCAAAACCTGATCTACAAAATCTGTGGTACTGAAAAGGAAGGCGTTACCACAGTAACATTTGCTACCAACAGTCAAAAAGCAACCTTCAAAAGGAGTTTTACAGCTCACAGAAGGAAGCGTACCTCCATTTGTCATAAACAAGCAAAACTTTACACAACCGCAAGGGTTTACAGTAATAATTTCATCTCTTTCTCTTAGCTCCAGGTTTCTCCGAGGAACCAGAACCGCCTCTCCCTCTGCCCGCTGGTTTTTTCTCGGTAGATGCAGACCCCCCTTTTCCTCTTCCTGTAGGCGTCTTCTTAGACTTTGAACTTTCCTTCCCGCACTTCAGTTCCACCTCTACTTGGATTCCTGTTCAGCATAGTTTATATGAGCTCATCAATCCGATTTCTAGGCTATACACAATTTAATAGAGCATTCCCTTCACAGTTAACTGGATTTTGGATTTAATCAATTGTCGATTCAAAAACCAACTTGGGTATTAAGATAACAAATCAAATTTCAGATTAGTTTTCCAACATGATAAAAGACTGCATGAGAAAATCACACCTTTTGAATTTAAACTCTGAAGCTCAGACTGCAGCTTCTCGCCATTACCAGTTCCTTCTGCCACAAGAAAGGAAAAACAAAGTCCAAGAACTAAGACCAAATATCTAAACGTTCTATCCAGATGTTGCAATTGAAGAACAATTATTCCACAAGTATATATTTTTGGATATAGACTCACCATGCCTTCAAAAAACAAAAAAGGTGCAGTGTATTGGTATTGATCAATAATCTCCTATCCTTATGTACTCCATGCTTTGCACAGTCAAAATTGTTGAGAGGTAATAGAATACGTAATTGAAACACAGATAATATATCAGACTGTAAGTTAAACAAGACAAACAGATCCCACTGTGCTTAGTATACCTAATTCTACCAGGCTTAGGGAATATATAATATATCAGAGGTAATAGAATACATAATTGAAAAACAGATATAATATATAATATATCCCACTGTGCTTAGTATCCCTAATTCTACCAGGCTTCATCGTCATCCCTAATCCCTGAGAATATCTCTGTTGCTAAAATGTTTGAAAATCTCATGTTATAAGGAAAACAGATCCTAGTCCTTGCTTACAAAGCAGATCTCTAGTCACTGAAAAATACACAAGCCACACAAGCAGATCCATAGTGAGAGTGTTGTGCACGTGCACCTGCCATGTTTTTTTTTTTTTTTTTTGGTGGGGGGTGGGGGATGGAGATGAAAGTTGAAGGATAACCATCATTGGATGGTCTATGATATTTTCAAAAACATAACATTTACCCATATCCTCTGTGTCAGATGAGTTTTCTTCTTCACTTTCAGCCAACGCGTCACCATTTTCCTCTCTTAGACCATCATCAGAAGGTTCTAAAATCGCTGCAACACGCTTCTTAGGGGCCTTTTTCTTTCCAGGAAGTGTGACTAAATCTGCAGCTCGTACCATCCTTGATTTGCTTTCTCCTTTATATGCTCTTGTCAGAGCTGCTTTAACAGTTGATGGTATGCCATCCAATGGATTCCCATGCCCCTGATACACAAAGCAACAATAAGATAATCTGAGAGTGAAAATAGAGGAGACATCAATGATGTATACAAAATTGGGCCACCTGAAATTTTGATAACTCCACAATGGTATCCATATCGTCCTGACTTATTGAGTATATATTCATGAACTCCACAACCTTCTCAACAGCTTCATCCTGGTTAACAGTTCATGCAAAAAAAGAAAAGAAAATGTCAACATACATAAAACATCTCCCTTCAAATTATCTTCAGAAATCAAAGGTCAAAGGATTTCTCAATGAAATTTGACACCTGGGACAATGAGGCACTCGCTCAAGTGAATTGATGAAGTGAGAATCAACTTCTAAAATCATGCAACCAGACAATTCAACTATTTATAAAAGGTGATTATTATCAGGTCATGATGCTGCAAACTCTTCAGCTTATTATCAGGTCATGCTTTCCTGCATGGGCCTTTCGCAACTATTAGGTGTAAATAGCACACAACAACAGCACACGCATGCACGCACACACACTTTTGAGAGGCACTAAAAAGAAAAAGTAAAAGGGCCTCGTCCAAGGCCCTGCACAATTACACAGCAATCCAATGAACATTAATTTAACCAGCATTCTTCCAAAGCCTCTGTCCCTTAGCTTCAGTGCCAAAGTCAATACTCCCATTGCTTTGACTTTGAATGAGGCAAGTAAATTATGACGTGGGAAGAACTTAAAAAGAAGGCTTTTGGTTTTCGCACGCTGCTATAGTACTTGAAGCTATTCAAATACCATATTATGAATTATCTATTCCCTCTTCTTTACTAGAAAATTAGAACTATGGCATGTAACCCTACCAGTTTGTTTTAAGAAGTTGAACAGGTTAATCTGATCTTAGACCCAGGCAAGCACATTGCTTGCATTTGGCTATGCTGACCAGCTCCACACATTAAAAAATAGTAATAAAGTCAAACCTTAGGCAGCACCCGAAGAGGATCTGTCAGTTGTTTCAGAAGAACTGTAAGGTAGTCAAGTCGAAGCGTCTCCCTGCAGGAATGGAAATGAAAGAATGATCACACAGCTTCCAAAGGAGAATGAATAGAGATAAATCAACCAATTGAATTTCTAGATTTCAAGTTGGCAATGCAAGAAGTGGGCATAGCAACACGGCAACAGAAAGTAGCCTTCTCCATCACTTAAATTATTTTAAAAGTGATTAAATATTCAATGAAGTTCAATCAAGCAAGTGCATTCATATATGTGCGCATTCATAGGCAATAAATTGATATACTAGAATCGGCAATGTATTACTTCGAAACAAATGAATGATAAAAGCAGGTATAGGAACAGTTACCTCCCCATATTAGATTCACGAGAAGCAAGGAGATGAACATGCAGATCCTCCAAAAGCCTCAAATTTTTGCCCGCTGTAGAATTCTTTCCCAGCCACCCACCAAATCTATTAAAATTCCGTTCACCCTGAAAATGAGAATTCATAAAATAAACAATTGAGGTACTAAGAATATAAACATTCTATATACTACAAAGTTATCAATTCCAACTAACAAGCGTGAGAAAGGTAGGCTCTCCAGAACCTTCACCAGACAGATAAATCCATATGGCATATCCTCAAATAAGAAAATGAGGCAATAACACCAAAAAAAAAAGCGGTAGTTGTACAGGTGAAACAGAAAAGAAATAGAAACAATTCTACAAAAGTTTAGTCCAACCTAAATCAAGTGGCAAGCTCACCAAACTAAGCTCATTAGTGCAGGCATAAAATAACTGGTTGTCGAAAAATGATGCAATGATTATTACAAACAATTTTTTTATCAGACTTCTAGGCAAGGAGAAGTTAAAAATTAACTCATTCAAATAAAATATAAATAAACATGAAGACGAATTGGATTCTGTGCAAGATGAAAATCCCATAAAGACAAAAGTGAAGGCAAATGAAGGAAAAGAAAAAAGAAATGAAAATGAACGATCCTCTGATCTCACAATAGATATGACTTGGCTAATAATGAGAGTGGAGGCCCGTAGCCAACTGCTTTTGGAAAGCAAGAATAAAAGTTGTATTGATACCAAATCAGGCTATCTGTTTGATTTTCTCAACATAATCTCTGCTTGGAAGTTTGAATCTTTAACAGACATGAGGCATAATGGCAGGGAATTTTATGCTTTTTAGACGGTTTGTAGCATAGCACAACTTAATCTATTCATCTAAATTTGTTGCAAAATAAGCATACATCAAAACCAACTACTAACTAAAAACCTTTCCATTTGATGTAACTTCACCAGAGATGGCAAAGCATGTCAAGCTTCAAGAGACATTCATTACCTGTTCAAGTGTCTCCCTTGATCCATGCAACAATGCAGCACTGGTTACAAACCAAAATAAAGAATTGCAATTAGAGAGCAAGAAAAACACATGAAGAACTCTTAATGTTTCCAGAGCAATATGGTGATACATACGGAATGATACAGGATGACAGAGAACCAGTTTGAGAGAGCTGCCACTGTCGATATCTTCGAATCTGCACATTTATTATATCTCCATCGGCAATAGACTCAGCAGCACGTGCAATCAAGCTCATACGTTTCATCCCATTGTCATCTTTACCAATTGAACTTGGCCTATAGTTAATGTAGTTTTCCTGCCAAATTACAGAATCAGCTTCCTGCAGATAATTTATGATACATGGACTGTTTTTTGCAATGGCGAAAAACTCTTGAGCTTTTACACAGAAGACAAGTTTCTCCACTGAACATATTTTGCTTTCTTTCAATATGATTGAATTGAGGTTTGGGCTATGTTACATAACAATGCCCTCCATTTGAGAAAATTGAAATGTTATCATGCAAATCCATTCATCTTTTTTATGTTGTCCAGCGGATGTAGATGTAGATGTAGAACCACCTCTTTGCCCTTTAGGAGGAGAAATGGGCGATTTTGAGTAAAGTGAGAATTTTTAATTATGCCACTTGTATTTTTAGAGAGAGCATATTGAGGGTTGGTGTCCAATAATTGACATTCCACAAAAAAGAGAGCCAAACAGCAATTTTTCATTTTTCATAAGCTCACTACCACCAACTACCTGTTTCCTGCTATCTATTTTATCCCCCTCAGCTTTAAGTATAACATACTTCATAGTCAAAAACAGGACAAACCAGTGACCTGGGGACTGAACATGAAACAAATGCCTAGAATATAAACAGCATGGAACAGGAAAAAGAGCAGGGAACAACATTAACATAATGACTTGGATCACTCGAGTAATCTCCGGTATTGTCACATAATTTTTCATATTCAACTTAGGTTTCAAAACATAATATGAAAAATATTTATGAAGCTGCATACAAAAATTATTACAATTTTGCAGCGGTATCTTAGGAAATAATTAAGAAATTTCAACACGCTAGCCAGAAAATTTCTAACTACTATCAGCAGAGAAATATCATGGTGTTTTTCTCCAAAATACCAATGGCTAAATTTTGAAAAGAAACTACTTAGCCATTTGAAGCATACTTTCAGCTAAAAAAACTGGCTCAGCAGGGTTCTGCTGACTGCTGGAAAGGCTAAGATCCATGCCACCCTAACAACATTATCATAGGACTTTCATCACAAGTAAATATTGGGGTAGAGAAAGCACTCCTAATTTTGAAGTTGGCATGCTCTGTGGTTTAAAGCAAACCCAGAAATGTTCAGTAACCACCTTCAGAGTCTAAAATTCCCATGGAATTTAATAAAAATAAAATGTGAAAACAAACCTGGATAAGAAGAGGGACCAAGTCAGGATCACTCATACTGAGGTCAATCCGCTCATCCATTCTCAGCTTTCCTCCACTAAAGCCAAACAGCCTGACACCAAAGATGACAATGAGAAGCATACTGGAAGAATAAAATTCGTAATCATACAAAGACAGAAACAAAATGAGCACATTTTTTCATTCTTATTCTAAGAGCAAGAAGAAAGCTTGGCTGCAGGTGCTATCATCCATTCACTTGAGTCAGAAGGAGAAAGAAACAAGAAGAAAAAATTAAAAAGGGAAAGATTGGAGTGGAGAACAGATCATGCAACATAAATAACTCGTCTATAAAAGTCTAATCATAGATTTTCAAATATAGGTTTGCCTTTCTTTTATTGATAAATGGTTCATTATCTTTTGCATTAGCAAGCAATAACCTGTTCCATGCCTACAGGACTGATCTGACAATATTAGATCATGTTCTACACAAGAACCAACCCAGCACACCTTCTCATAGAAGCTGGGAACCTCAAATATTATGAATTACAATATGCTTGTTTCCACAATTTAAAAAAAATTACAAAGGACACAGCATGATTTCTTTTTCCTAGAATCCAGTTTAGATTTGTTCCAAGTTAAGACATCATGACTTTAAATAGACAGCATCTAAAACAGCATGAAGAGGTAAGAATTGGATCGTCAAGTCATACTTATCCACAGCAGTGAATGGTGAAATATCTTCATCTTTTGCACTTCCTTGAAGGCGCTGTCTTACATCATCATAATTAATGACTGACATTGAGAGGCTCATATATTGTAATTGGTTTAATGCCATGCGCATATCTCCATTCACCCTTTCTGCAAGCTCCTCAAGTGCAATCTGCAAGGTTATTAGCAACCATTTATTGCCCGCCAAAATGCAAATGTAAGAAACAGGTGACTAACCAAGTATGGGACCTTTACCAAAGGTGTACCTTGCAGGGGTATGCATTCCAGTGCAGAAGAAAACTCTTGCAATAATCTCTTAAAATTCTTTTTTGGCTATCGTGGAGGGAACACAATAGGGTAGCTTTTAAGGAGGTAGTGTTACCTCCATATTTTCGAATTTAATTAAACCTTCACTTTTTTTACAGGAGGAAATCATTTTTGTTGATGTGCTTCCTGTTACAGATTTGTAGATGCCCTGGGATTCTTGCAACCAGTTGGTGCCTTTCATTAAACTTCACTTACACAGATATATATATATAGGAAAAGTATAGAACCAGCCTTTAGAATTTCAAACACTGACCATTTTCATTAGGACTCCTATTCTCAGTAAGTGCAACGTCCAAAATAAATGATTTGGAAGCTTCAAATTTGGTGAGAAAAGCACAATACAGATGAACTATCAGAGGATGTTCACACCAAACCATTTTAAGCGACCAAAAATTTTGAACAAGACAATCATTTACCTCATTAACTTGAAGGCCTTCTGCACCTGCAACTTGATTTAACCTCTTTGCCATCTATAAAACACCAAAATCACTGTTAATAACAAATTATTCCATTGCAATTGTCCCAAAGATTAAAGTATAACCCTATAATCAACACATAGTTGAGTACAAAAAATTTATATTGCGCTAAGCACATTAGGGGCAACAACTTCCTGTGTCACAGTCACACAGAAGAGTGCACACCACGCTCAAATGCATGCACTAATTCTTGTAGCACAAAGTGGAAATGCATAATTTAGCACAATCATTCCCCTCTCACTAAATTACAACTTATTCCATTGTGTTCCAAAGGAATATAGTTACTTGCTTTTTAAAAACATTTGAACAAATGCACAGGTGCTAATATACACGCAAAACCATGTAGAAAAAATGTGACTCCAGGGAAATCAGAGGCACAGTGTAGTGGAAATTAGAGATCACTTGAAGAACAGATTATGCTAAGCATATTTATGAATAAATTTGAATTTTCACTAACTGAAAATGATTTGTTTGCCAAGCAACATTCTCCATCGCATAACCATATAGGTAGCAAATGATAACACCAATTATAATATCTAGCATTGAGCAAAACTAGGGGGCATTGTCTTGAGGAATGATTAAACCCCTGGAGTGCAGTGTGCCATTTCAAGTTGTGGTAGAGCCCACTTTTATGTAAATTCCATAGGTTTAGAACATGCATATCTCCCCACAAATCCTCCTAAAACACTGCTCGGACACAAAAAGAGCTGAGTACAATGTTTTTTGATAAATGGTTCTTCACTGTCATGAAAACCTTATTTAAGTATTGACCTGCTAAAAGAGAAAGTAATGGCATCTAGTACAACTCCTTTATCATAAGAGACTGATGACATTAGCATATAAACTTGAACACAAAAGTAAACCAAGCCCGTCCTTCATGTATTCACATTGAAATTGAAAGAAATGAACAAAAAAAATTATATATTGAAACCAAGAGACACAGAAAAAACAAAAAGAAGGACCTGTTGTTTTGTAGGCTTCCGGAAACTGAGAAGCAAGCAATAGTTCACAAGACTTTTTAGCTTCTGACTATAACGGTCATTACAGATGCAGATGATAGGAATTTTGGAAATCTTTATGCTAGCAATAAGATCAGCAACTCCACCTCTATCTCCAGCAGACATTCCATCTACCTCATCCATGATCAAAACTGTTTTCAGATGCTTTGACCTGCAATTGATGATCAATCAATGGGTAAAAGTTTAACTGCATTTTTCACAATGTTTAGTAAACAATAATAATTAATCAACCTATCCATCTCAAAACCCAGGGATTCATTGCTGATAAGTTCCTTTATGCAATTTGCATTGCTTCCACTGATTCCTTTAAAAATCTTGGCATCTGCCTTCCCACGATTGTCACTGGCATTTACCTGAATAGTAAATACTAAGCAAATAAGTGGGAACAGACAATAAAAAACCATAAGCAATAAGCACTGATTAATACAGACACTTCCATAGTTCAACAAATTTGTATAGAAAGTATGCCACCTCGATTGCCTGGAAACCGAGCATTTTAGAGACCAGCTTTGCTGATGTTGTTTTCCCTATTCCAGGTGGTCCACTCAATAGAACAGCTTTTTTTGCAGTAGAATCGTTTTGTTTCTTTCCCTTTCCCTTGTTTCCAGTGTCATGGAACTGCTCATTCCAGTTCTTCAACCAATTATGGAGCTGAGTAACCTGAAGAGGATCACATTGTGAAATTTTAATTCTTTTCCTTCTAAAGAATAAATAAAGATAATATCAAATTTGAATGGCAGAAAAAGTCACTGGAAGACAACAACTAATGCACATACCAGCGACTGATTTCCTATCATCTCATTTGGAACCTTTGGCCTATATTTTTCTGTCCATATTAGGGATGAGCATTGTATAGCTTGATCTTTCTGCTTTGCTTGCTGGGAACCTGCACCCAAATCTTTGTGGGCTGCATTTGACATCAAAGACTTACCTGCAGAATAAACAGCTTTTTTACATTTAAAAAAAATTAAATTTTCAAAACAAGTGATGCAACAATGAAACAAACTCAGTGTAATACATTATTTTCTCACTAAAGAATGAATCCATGATACTTGTATTAAAAAATATAAAATAATTATTACAAACATAAAGATACTGGGAGCATACTCTTCAAGTCTGCTTTCTGAGGACTTTTCTTTGGCAGAGATGCGACTTTCTCCACAGACACCTTTGAATCTTCTCGTGCCGGGGCTTTTGAATTCTTTGAGGAGCGGATCTTATCAAACAGTCCATCCTCGGTAAGAAAAGGTGTGCTGCATCAAGAAATAGTAATAATAAAATAATAGCAATAACAAACTTGAATATAAATACATCTGTGGATATGAGATAGCCTACCCAAGTTCTTTGGCTTTTGAAGATTTCCGTCCCTCAATATCCTCATCACATAAAAGATAACTCTGCAAACAGACATTGTATTAATCAAATACCAACAATGCCACATGAATCCAAGAAACAACAGGATAGAAATGTGGATGACCGTTTTCTTGCTGACAGATCCAGTAACACGACCTCCATGCCTTTTAATCAAGTCTTCTGCTTCTTCTCTTTCCAAACTGTAAGCATGGTTGAAATTCAAAGCATGGTTAGTTTTATCACATGCAAATGACACTGCAACAGGCATTGTCAAAAGCAGCACAAAAGTGCAACATATAAGACAACCTCCAAATTATCTTAACATGCACAAAAAGAAAATATATCAATATTCTTCTATATAACCAAGTACAATACATTTATGCACAAGCAGAAATACCTGTCAAGCGTTCCACTAATCACAAAAGTTAAACCAGCTAAACAATTAGGAGCACCTTCAGGGACTTCCTGATGCCAACAATTTAGATTTGAGGTTAACAAAAAATTACTAATTGGTATAACTAATTGAACAAGAAAAATCCCGTTTTCCATTTACCTTTTCTCCTTTGTGTGGAGGATCTTTCCTCTCACCAAAGTTCATAAATCCTCCCCGTCCACCACCTCTGCCCCTTCCACCAGATGGTGCCCCAGATACACCCCTACCACCACGACCTCTGCCACCAGATTTCAGAGGAGATTCAGTATCCTTCGCATCATCTTCATCACTTTCGTTAACATGTACAGGTTTCTGAGCAATTCCCCTGCCTGAACTGCTCTTCAATTTCTTACTAGGAGAAGCAGCATTCTTCTTCTTGGGCAAGGAAAAGTCATCATCATCTTCTTCTTCATCATCAAATTTGTGAACCTTTTTAGAAGGTGGGGGTTTCACAGATTGGAAATCATCATTTTGAGCTTTTCTCTTAACAGGAAGATCCTCTACTTCTTTATCCTCTTTTTGCTTCTGTTTATTTGCCACAAAATACTTGCTCGTTTTCCTCCTTCCTGAACCTTCTTGACCTCCACACACCTAATTATACCCCAAAAAAATGAATAAACCACATATCAACAACTCCCCTTTCTTATTGGAGAAGCAAAGAAATAATAGAACTTTAAAAAAATACTATTTCAAAATATCCAATATTCTAGTTCAAAATACTTTCTCCAGAAAACATAACCTAACACAACCATTCAGCTTAATCACTCTCTATTAGACAGTAATAACAATAAAAGAAAATCACAGCAAAAACACCCTAATAACCGAGTCCGAAATACTGTTTTCCTCAACTTCCCAAAGTTCAATTCTACATTTTCTTTTTCTTTGCAAAACAAACGAGGCCCATTAGCCATCAGCATGCCAAATCTTTTTATTTCAATCTTCATACCCTAAAACCATGACATGAAACATGCATCCCATAAAAAAATTAAGGTACAGTGAATCTACCAAACAAGCATTTATCAAAACATAACATCCAGGCGGTAAATTGCCTGATTGACTGTACCGTAATTTTTTATGGGATGCATGTTTCTTGTCACCTCTAGGCAATTTACCGCCTGGATGTTATGTTTTGATAAATGCTTGTTTGGAGGTGACAAGAAACATGCATCCCATAAAAAATTACGGTACAGTCAATCAACCAAACAAGCATTTATCAAAACATAACATCCAGGCGGTAAATTGCCTACAGGTGTTTCGGTCTTCGGCTCAGTTGGAGGAGGTTTCTTCTCAGCATTGTCATTGCCTTTATCGTGTGCCTTCATAAACCATTTTCGAATATCTCGTTGCTACAAAAAAAAAGAAAAAAATTCAAAAAAAAAATTATTAAACCTAATAATCATAAATAATAACAAAATAAAACCCTAACTCACCATTTTAAAACTGAAATCTGTACAAAAATCACGACGTGATTAATTGACGGAATCTGGAGAGAGGAATTAAATTAGTGAGTAAACTTGTGAATTAAATAATTCGAGAAAAATTTGCGTTTATGGTTTAGGGTTTATCAGTGCAAGTTATAAAGAAAGAAAGAAAGAAAGAAGATGAAACCTTTTAGGGCTCTGTTTTTTGGAGTCAAAGACCGAAACGTTTCGGCTCTCTGAGGTTTCCAGCAAGAGAAACGAATGTGCGAGCGGGGGGACAGCGTAGGTATTATGTTTCTGGTGTAGTTTTATGCGCACTGCAAGCTAAACGATTGACGAGGTTTGCTGTGTAAGTCGTATATTCTTTTTGTTTTTTATAAAAGAAATTTTACATGCATGTTTTTTTTAATTATGTATTTCTTAATATATATATATATATATATATTAAGAATTATATATTTAAAAAAAACATGCATGTAAAATTTCTTTTATAAAAAACAAAAAGAATATACGACTTACACAGCAAACCTCGTCAATCGTTTAGCTTGCAGTGCGCATAAAACTACACCAGAAACATAATACCTACGCTGTCCCCCCGCTCGCACATTCGTTTCTCTTGCTGGAAACCTGTGTTGAATAATTTTATTTATCAAAAAAAATTTATTTAATTAAATAATAATAAAATCAAATACACATTAAATTTATTAAATAAAAAAATATTATGTAAAATTATACATATTACAAATATTATCTAAAAAAAAATTATTTGTATAAAACATAAAAAAATTATAGATGAATTTAAATAATTTCTTCAAAAATAAAATACATATAAAATAATTAAAAACAATAATTCTAATTTAAAAGATGTTATAAAATATAGATGAATTTAAATAATTTCTTCAAAAATAAAATACATATAAAATAATTAAAAATAATAATTTTAATTTAAAAGATGTTATAAAATAAAAGAGAAAAAAATATTAATCTAAATATAAATATAAATAATTTTGAAAAACAATTGAAAAAAATTAAGAAAAAAAAGAAGGAAATGCCAGATGTTACTAGGCTTGATCCATTTTTTAAGACTCGTGCGCTTGGCTCTTTTTTATTACAACTGTCGCTTCAATTATTTTTTTTTAAATAGACAACATGTCATCTGATTTTGCTTAGATTTTTATTATTATGATGATCAAAAAACTAGGATTCATGATTTTTTCATCAAAAAAGTTATTTTTTATCCAAAACACCCTGAAAACATATTAATCTATTCATAGTTCCAAAAAAATCATCCCAAAAATAAAAATCTTCTTGAAGTCATATTTGTTTTTAGTCACTTTCAATGTAAATATATATATATATATATATATATAATATGAATTTCACTCATTAAATGGAACTATTTAAAATAAAGATTAATTGTTTTGGTGACTAAAATCAATATTAATGACATTTTTTATCTTTATAGCTGGAATTTGATAATCTCTCTCTTTCTCTTTCCTCTTTTAATCCAAGAACCAAAAAATAAAATAAATTTTTATGTCAAAATTGATTTGAAAATAGTATTAAAAGACCAAACATATATACTTTTTAAAGTGTGATGACTAAATTAAATTTATTGTGTGAATTTTAAAAAATTCACCTATTTACAGTGTCTTTTCTAGTTTGCTCCCTATCTCTCAATTTTTTTTCTAGTTAACAAGTTTAATTAAATTGCCTTTGAATATAGCTAAAAAATGATGTAATTGCACAAAAAAATAGTTTAAGAACAAATTTGAAAATTAAAAAGCAAAATCTTAAATAATAATTCCACAACAAAGTATGAAAAGATAAACAATATATTTTGTGTAGTAAAATAACAATGTCTTTTAGATTTTTAGTAATGGTATGTATAATGGTGCAGTAGCTTTGTATTTATTATTGTTATTGTTATTGGATATATTTACGAATATAATAATGATTATTTTTTAAAGTTTTTTTACTTATAAATATATTAAAATAATATTTTTATTTATTTATTATAATTTATTTTTTAATATTAGTATATTAAAATAATCCAAAAATATATATAAAATAAAATTTAACCTACTTTTGTTTGAGTCGTAATCTCAGACGAAGGTGTAGTTTGCTTTTTTCAGGTAAAATTTAATAGTTTAAAATCAAATTAAAACTTCAACATCAAAATCTTGTGAAAAAATTATCTATTTTTATTAACAATATTGTTTTTTAATATATAAATCCAAGATAACCAAACAATTATTCATATAGTAAAAAGGATTTTATCTAGAGGCAAAACTCGTGTTTTAAGTTATTTTTTTGTGATATTATATTTTTTTAAGAAAAAACTTATCATAGTATAAAAAAAGTTTCAAACAAAAATAAAAAAATATTTTTATAATTTTTATGTGACTATATAAAAAATCCATGAAAACCATATAAAAATTAACAATCAAAAGACTATTTAATTCCCATTGAATATTAATTTATAATGTTTTTAACATTTTTTCTATATTAGGCTCATATATAATTGACAAAAAAAAAACAATGATTTCAAATATAAGCATAAAATATCTAATCTTATTTTTTTAAAAATAACATAATTAAATAATTTGTCAAATAGCATTGCAATTATTAATTTTAATAAAAAAATCATTTTAAATAAATAAAAAAAACATAATGAATCTTCTCAAGCATTTAGCTTCAAAAGAGAAAAGAGTAGACACGTGCGAGCCTGGACTATTAGCATATAATAGATTAACTAGTATGTTGTAAAACGCTTTGTAGCGAGTTAATATTATTTAAAAAAATATTAAAAATATATAAAATGTTTTAGTTTTTTAAATCTAGTAGCAATGCAAGACCTAAAAACCTTAAGTAATTGGGGTTTGACAATCATGTGAGACATGAATACCTTGAGTTTGGTAGCAAACTAGCAATATCATATCCAAATGACTTAAGTCTTTAATTTTATCTAATTAATTTTTTTATATTTTATAAAAAATATCTGAAATATCCTAAACAAAAATTTTAAATACTTTATTATTATTATTATTATTATAGAATATTTAACTTACCCTTAAAGTATCATAAACAAAAATGCTAATTAATTTTTTTTATTTTTTTTCTATTTTTTATAAAAAAAATTAAACTACTCTTAAAGTATCCTAAACAAAAAAACTAATTAATGTTTTCTTATAATTTTTTTATTTTTTATAAAATAAACTTAAACTATTATTGAAATATTCTAAATAAAAAATTTAATTTATTTTTTATAAAAAAACTTTATAGACCTTTTGAATTTGACGACCATACCACACCCAAGTGCCCTTATGTCTGGAATCATTTCTAACCCAAGAGGATTTTGATCTAGCAACAGTATCAGACTTTATTCTTTTTTTTAATAGTAATAATATTTTTTTTCAAATTTATTAATAATTATATAAATAATATTAACAATAATGAAAAGAACAACAACAACAATAACAATAATTTTTAATTTTAACCTTCAAATCAAAACTATTGTTTTTTTTCAACAGTAATAATACTATTTTTCAAATTTATTAATAATTATATTAACAATAATGAAAATAATAATATATATAATATCAATAATAATATTAAATATGCATAATCCAAGTTCTTATAGTTTTTAATTTTACTCTTCAAATAAAATTTATAATTTTTTTCAATAGTTATAGTATTGTTTTATTTATTAATAATTATTTTAACAAAAACAACAATAATAATAAATTTTAATTTAACCATTTGAATCAAATTTATGTTTTTTTTCAATACTAATATATTTTTTAATAATTATATTAACAATAATGAAACTAATAATATTAAACATACTAGATCAAAATTTACAAAGATTTAATAACTACTCAAACACATTTAATTCTAGAATCATGTCAGACTCAATCGAACTTGAATTTTAAAACCATGTTAGACCCAAGCACCATTGGGTCCGGAACTATGTGAGATCTTATTACTATTTTTTTTATAGTAATAATATTTGTTTTTAAATTTATTGAGAA
This sequence comes from Populus euphratica, assembly GCF_000495115.2. NCBI lineage: Eukaryota > Viridiplantae > Streptophyta > Magnoliopsida > Malpighiales > Salicaceae > Populus > Populus euphratica. The sequence continues at coordinate 1,024,324 of NW_011499915.1, forward strand.
TTATATAAATAATATTGACAATAATAAAAACAACAACAACAATAATTTTTAATTTTACCATTCATATCAAATCTATATTTTTTTTCAATAGTAATAATATTTTTTAAATTTTTTTAATAATTATATTAATAATAAAAAAATAATGATGTTAATAATATTAATAATAATATTAAACATGCATTAGCCAACTTCTTATAATTTTTAATTTTATCTTTCAAATCAAATTTATAGTTTCTTTTAGTAGTAAAAATTTTTTTTTTTCAAATTTAATAATAATAATAATAATAATTTTTTATTTTTCCATTTAAATTAAATTTATGGTTTTTTTATAGTAATTATATATTTTAATTTTTTTTAATAATATCAATAATAATGAATATAATAGTATTAATATATTAATAAACATACTTGATCTAAGTTTAAGTGTAAGTGGGTAAGCATGTCAAATATATATTTTTTTTAAAAGTTGTTTTTCTCTACCCTTAAATCTCACACTCACTATTCAAAATTTTAGAGTTACATTTGAACCCCCAACACATAAGTTAAAAATTTATGCAATGAAGGACTAATTAGTATATATACCGTAGCTCAAAAAACCAGAAGAAATTATTCTATTTCTAATTATTATTTCAATACTAAATATATCTAAAAAAAAAAGATAATGCCACCATCATCTGCATGTTTACTAAGTTTTTTTGGCAATGGTTTATATCCTGTGAATAGTAAAATGATGATAGATAACACCATTTCCTTTAATAATACATTGTATAATTTTATCTTTGCAAGAACAGGGATTGATACTGGCAACAAAACTACCTTCCTTTTCATGTTTACAGTTCAAATTGCATGATATTCTGCACTTGGATTCCTTTAACTTTTTACATTTATATTTCAATAATAAAACTTCACTTGCTTTGCATTTGAGAGAATGTTATCAAAAAAAAGAAAAAAAAAAGAGAAAAGAGAGAAAGTTCTTAGAAAATCAAATTTCTGGAACAATAGCCCCTGCTTTTAATGTTTACAAACTCTTTTTTAAGAGAAGGAAGAACTTAATAAAGGTAATTTTTTCCTTTAATGACATGGGAAAAGTAAATTGAGATCTAAAAAAATTTATTTGATTTGTTTTTAAGTTTCCATGCCAATAAAATTATGTTTTGTTGTCGGGAATAGAATTTTAAAAGTATACTTTTTTCTCATGTTTTTAGAAGAACAAAAAAAGTTGAAATTATAGTTTCTAGAGTTCAAAACTTTAACCTGATTTCCCATTCAACTCCAGTGATGAGAAATGGTCACACACCCTACCATATCCAGGAATGCATGGGCCATCTTACCGAGTCCAAACATGCCAGACTTTGATTCTCTAGGCCCTCCTTATTTTTATTTTTTTATATAGTTAAATAAAATCGAGAAATAATTATAATGATACTTAAAATTATTTGAGTATGAAGGTTGATCATTAATTTGAGACTGGTGGGTGTGCATGGGCTCGAGAAACCCAGGCAATGAACCTTTTGTTATAGGTTTTACAGAGAGCATCATAGCTGGAGGTTCTGCATGTGTTGACACAGAAGGAAGTTATGTATGCCATTGATGCCATAAAGAATGAATTGCAAGCAAGAAGGCCAAGGGACTGTTGCTGGCAACGTAGGCATGGTTACAGTGCAACCCTGTATTCTTAAACGGCCCGTTATTCTATCCTATATTGCATTATAATGCTTGAATGTTTCAAACTAGTTCCAAGTTTGAAAAGAAATTGCATCCCAATTCAAGTTAATACTCACGGCTATATTTAATACTTTCATTGATAGAATTTATGTCAGTATTTTCACTATTATTCTCTTGATAAGAATTTTACCAACAGATTCAGATTCATAGACATAAACCTTTTGTTGGTAAATTTTTTGTAGTAATTTCATTTTTATTGATAAAAAACCACGGATGATTTTACATAAAAAAAATTATCCACTTTAATGCATTGATGGAATAATTTTTTCGGTAATTGGTAATGATATTATTGTAATTTTATTCAAACACTTTTTAAAATATTGGTGGAATTATTTCGTTGGTGATAATAGCATATGAAGTAAATTATTTCAAACTCTTTGTAATATACCGACACATGGTGTCTGTCGGTATATCTATCTGTAATAATTAAAAAATATATTTTTTTAAAAATTTTTTGAATAAAAAATAATTAAAATAATTGTATATAAAAAAAATTGAATAAGATAAAATCCAAACATTCATTACAAATGTATATGTTTAAATAAAATTAAACTAGAACTGTCATAACTTATTTTTGGGTTATTCCCCAATTCTCATTTTTTTCTCTTTAAAAAATATTAAAATACAAAAAAAATCAAGAAAATATTATAAAAAATATAACAGTGAAAAAAAATTGTCAAAGTGCCCTAAAAATGATCAAAAATTGATCGAGGAGGATCAAAATTACAAAGATTAAAATTAGGCAGTATTTTAGTGATTGATAAGAGTCCTGTTAACAAAAAAAATTCAATTTGATTAAGAAAAGTCCAAAATCAGATGTTGATGGACTCAATTAAATTTTATTGAAGGGTTTGTTGAATTTATGAAGAGGTTGATTGTCAGAAAAATTGATTTTGGAGTCAATTTGGGCTTTAATTAGAAGAAATTAAATTTCTGGGGTCAAATTATAATTTTAGATAGTTAATTTGATCAAATCAGGGGCTTAATTGCGTAAATATTGAAGTTTGATGGCCAATTAAGAACTTAATTGAAGAAATTCAAAATCAAGAACCAAAATAAAACAGACGCGTAAATATAAGGGTTGCAACTAAAACTGAATCAGGGGTTCAATTAAAGAAATTAAAAATTTATTGCTTAATTGAGGGTCAATTTGCATAATTTCAAGACCAAGGATCAAAGTAAAAAAGGCAGCCAACTTCAAGGCTGCTATTTGATTCTTAGTAGGGATGCAATTGCATTAATTTATCTTGTTCTTCCCCTGCCTCGCCCGTCCAAGGGAAGAAGAAGACCCACAATGCTGTCACAACGACACCGTTTTAGATTTTTTTTTTATGAACAATGTATGAAATGGTGCCGTTTTGGACAAAATACACCATTTTATTTAAAAGAAAAAGGCTTTAAAATATGTTAAATTTCACATTGGTCCTTAATTTGTAATTTATTCAATTAAGTCCTAAATTGCAATTTTAATTTAAAAATCAATTTTGGCTCATAAAACTACAACATAAAAAATCTTCTTCATTTGCCATAGACAGTCTTATTCAAAAGCATGAAACAAAAGACAATAATAGGGCAGGTTAACCGCCATATGCTTCAAGTATGATTAGGCAGCGAGTTTGTGTTCACATTGGGGGCGTCTTCCAATTCTATCCACTCGCCCTTGATTAATTGCATAAGTTTTCTCTTGAAGGCGTTGCAGGTATGGATGCTTGCCCAGCAATACCAATATGGTATTCACAAATGAGTTCTGGCTTGTACTAATTAGGATAAGGTGGCTGCATAGGTGTCAGAGGTTCGGCGCTACATACCCGATGCTCAATAGCTTTTGATACATCTCATTTAGGGGTAGCGGCAATGGAGGTAGTTGTTCTTGAACACTTTGGTAATTTTCAATTTGGGTTTTGGATGGAAAGTTTTGGGGCTTAGGTTTTTTGATGTTGGCAATGTGGGATGGAGTGCGGTAGTTTTAGGATGAGTTTTTTCCACCCCTGTAGCCATCTTCAACATGGAAGACCTTTTTTTTTTAAGCCTTTTTTCTCGGTGGGTGCATAAATTCTACCACTCTTGACGCCTTGCTCTATGCATTCACATATTACCACAGCATCAATGAATTGTTGGGCCGAACTACTGACACGATCAAAGAGTTGATGTCTTATCCTAAGTGCAGGAGTGTCAAAGTAAAATAACTCGGCAAGACCGGGGTCGAACCACAAGGAGGTGAATTATATAAATTACAAATAAAGAAAAAGATTTGAAGAGAA
>NW_011499915.1:1028319-1034142 GCF_000495115.2 Populus euphratica
TATACCTATTCTAATACCATTAGAGAAACCTTTTCACCTTGACATAATTAACTTAGCTAAACATTAAGAAGGAGAAAAACACAAATAAACAATATAAGAACATAAACATAATATAAGCTAACTAAGTATAGGAAAGGAAATGAAAGAGCATAAACAAGAGATTACTACAGCATAAAACAAAACTTGAACATTACAAAGATGTAGAGAGAAAGCAAGAAGATGACTTTAATCTCAAAATTAATGACTACATACATGGAAAATGCCTCTTTTTATAGGCTAAGATTCAGAACTATTGATTGATTAAATAATTGGTGGCCATCCATTGATTTGGTGGCTAGTTTTTGACATTAGTGACTGCTATTTTTTTGATATTATGGGCTGATTATTGATATTGTTGGCTGGCCAAAACATCATTACTAACATCAGAATTATAGCCAACTGAATTATGGAAGTTGTGGGCAATTGTCTCAGCTTTCCAACAAAAAAAACCAGAGCTCATTTGGACTTCTAGAAAATTAATAATGTTTGAGTTGTAGGACAGCTTCTGAAGTCTTCGTTGTTGCTAAGATTTGAACTTGAAAATAGCAGAACTGAGTCTTTGAGTCCATATGAAAGTTGTAGGTCTATGTCTTACCTTTCCATCCATATAAAATGAACCTAAATTCGATATCTACAGCTCAAAATATGATTCAATTACCGAATAGTGTTTGAGTTTGGAATGCACCAGCAACACTTTTCTAAGTTTGACCTTCTCTTTGTCCTTTCAATTTCAATACTTAAACTCATCAATCAATCATTTTATTTATGTGATAGACCTGCATTTAAGATGAAAATTTACCATGAATTAAAGGTATATTATATTTTTAGACTTGCTAATATAAAACATGCTTTTGTTAGGGAATTTAATGATACTTTAGGTGTAATATGATGACATAAATCCTCAATGAGAATGCACTTTTAAATACTAATCAACTACCCATCACATATTCGTAATAAGGTGCTTTGAGTGTGTTGACAAATTAAGAGACCATCTTTTTGTCCATTAATAGGGTGTACTTGAGCAGCCGTTTAGCATCATCTTTGTGCATATTCCTTTATGCTTTCTTTGTCCTTTTTCTCTAGATTGGACAAACTAGTTTTGTTGGGAGCAATGTCTAGGTTGTGCTTGTACTATTTGATAAAAGCATCGACTAGATATTTTCATCTTTGGATTTTCTTATTGTCTAATCTCATATACCAGTTCAAAATTGCTCCACTTCAATTGTCTTGAAAAAAATGCATCAGTAGTTTTTCATCATGTACTAATTCTACCATTTTATTATAGTAAGACTGAAGATGAGTCATAGGGCATTGTGTTCTACTATATTTGATGAACTCGGTGATACGGTTCAACCTTGTGATATGACCTAAATAAGGTCAGATTCGGATTTAGGCGTAAAAAGTGTAACGGTCCAGGTTTACGGCAACAGTTATAACTCTCAATCTGACCATTGGATCAAGTTAAAAATTTATGTGGACTCTCCAAACATGTTGTCTTACTATGAATTAAAATTTAAAGTTAATAGGAGTTTGGGGAGGCACCACAATACTGGTAAACAAAGGCTGTATGAATTTTGTTATTTACTTCCATTTGACTTGTAGACTTCCTATTTGGTTGAGATTCTTTTCCTACAAGGATGTGGCAGCTAGTTTTGAAAATTTTCTAGTTCCACAAGGATCTTTAATGAACTGCAATATAATCTCTAACTGTGGCAAGGATTCATTAATGTTTCAGAATCTTTTTCTTATGAGGATTCCTTATTTATCCTAGTTACATAGGGAAAGAAGGGCTAGTGGTATTTAATAACATATTAGTTATTTTTATTATTTTTTAATATTTGAGCTTAATTAAAACTTTGCTTTGAGCTAGGATCCAAGGCTTGTTTGGATCAAGTTTTGGGCTTTTCAGTTGAGGGTTTTGGGTGAGTTTTGAGTAGACCTCAAATAAGTCCACATAAAGGGTCTATTAGGGTTAATTTTTCAAGAACTACTTAAACTCATGTAAGCCACAATTTCAGTAGTTATAATTACTTCTGAATTTTTCAGTTTTTAACATGCGAGAGTGATTCTTGCATTTTTCAGTTCTTGAACAAATTGAATCTGACTTATCAAAGATTAGCTGACTTCGTGGTGTCATTCTACTCAATCCAATAGTATTGGTGCCTTGGGGCAGATTTCCATTGTGTCACACTCCTATCAGATCTATTTCGGCTTTCTAGGATCACATCTTAATTTTGATAGTGGGTGGGTTGCGTGACCACGTGATCACAAGGGTTGTATCAGTTGGTATTAGAGCTAGGCTCCAAAACAAGGTCATATCCTTCTGTTATTTTTTGTTTTTTTAGTGTTTCTTTAAGTTTTTCAGTGTTTGCGCCATCTTCTTGTTCTCTGTGTCTGCATCATCTAAGAAAAAAAATAAAAAGGGGGTTATATTTCGTCTTGTTTCTATCTCTAATCATATCAGTATATTAAAAAGAAAAAAAAAGACAGAAAAAGGGATTAGTTGAAATCTGCAGGATCATTCAATTTTTACCGCAGAAACACAACTCTTAGTGAACCATAAGCAAAAAACCTCAGAATTAATTGAAACTTCATATTTCATTTATTAGGGGTGAGATAGCATCATATCTCAAATTTGGGTTTATTCTGATATTGTTTACTTGAGGTTTTAATTCGAGGTTCAATTTTACCATAGAAACAATACTCTTAGGGAAACATAAGAAAAACACCTTAGAATAAATTGAAACTTCATATTATATGTATTGGGGATGAGATCACATCATATGTTAAATTTATGGTTATTTTGATATCAGCTTCTTGAGGTTTTAATTGGAGGTTTAATTATACCGCAAACTGATCATACACGGGGTTTGGGTACCTAGACATAATAGAACGACCTATAAACTGATATTTGTTGTTTTCTTGGTATCCTAATACTATATATTAAATTCAAGGTCATTTGATTGCATTTTCTTTAGGTTCCAGAATCAGGTTTTGTCTTACTGTAACGAGTTTATTTTGCGTTATCTTTCAAAACTTGTTTTATTTCTGTTGATTTTATTCCTTTTAGTATATTATCATTATATTTGGGATATTTAGATGTTGTTTGAGTCATTCTTATTAACTTCATATTTGTTTGTTTTTTATTAGTTCTGGTCCATATAAAAGTCAGATTTCTAATCTCGAGTCTAAATCAGTGTTCTTCCTATTATAAAATATATTCTTGTCTTCATCTTCTTCTTGTTTTTTTCCTTATTTGTGTTATTTATTCACTAGAGGGAGGGAACAGGGGAGGATTATAGATCAACGATGTGAAAAACTAAGCCATGGTTTGGGGGTTTTAGAACAAGAAGTTGATAAGTGAAGAATATTATTCTATGATCTTTAAGCTTTATGAGAAAAGGAGGTACAATGCTAAAAGAATGAAAGATAAAGGAGAGTCGTTGTAGTTATCATTCAAAAGTATGTACGTAAGTGGTTAGTATGACGTGCTTATTTGAAATTCTTGTCGGTTACTACTTCTATGTAGTGTTGTTGGAGAAAGGTGTTAGAAATAAGGGAATTCTGAAGGCTTAAACAAGAGGCTACTAATCCTATTCAAGATTCGAGGGCGAATATTCCTGAAGAGGGAGGGAATGATACGGTTCAGCCTTGTTATACGACTTAAGTAAGGTCATATTCAGATTTAGGCGTAAAAAGTGCAACGATCCAGGTTTATGACAATAATTATAACTTTTAATCTAACATTTGGATCAAGCTAAAATTTTATGTGAACTCTTCAGACATGTTTTTCTACTATGGGTTAAAATCTCAGGCCAATTAGAGTTCAAGAAGGCACCACAATACTGGTAAACAAAGGCTGTATGAATTTTGTTATTTACTTCCATTTGACTTGTGGATTTCCTATTTGGTTGAGATTCTTTTCCTACACGGATGTGGCAGCTGGTTTTGAAAATTTTCTAGTTCCACAAGGATCTTTAACGAGCTGCAATATAATCTCCAACCGTGGCAAGGATTCATTAATGTTTCAGAATCTTTTTCTTATAAGGATTCCTTATTCATCCTAGTTACATAGGGAAAGAAGGGCTAGTGGTATTTAATAACATATTAGTTATTTTTATTATTTTTTTAATATTTGAGCTTAATTAAAACTTTGCTTTAAGCTAGGATCCAAGGCTTATTTGGATCAAGTTTTGGGCTTTTCAGTTGAGGGTTTTGGGTCAGTTTTGAGTGGACCTCATATAAGTCCATATAAAGGGTCCCTTAGGGTTAATTTTTCAAGAACTATTTAAACTCATGTAAGCTATAATTTTGACAGCTTTAATGATAATTACTTTTGATTTTTTGAGTTTTTAACATGTGAGAGTGATTCTTGCATTCTTCAGTTCTTGAACAAACTAAAGCTGACTTATCAAAGATTAACTAGTTTCGTGGCGTCATTCTACTCAATCCAATAGTGTTGGTGCCTATGGTAGGTTTCCATTATATCACACTCCTATTAGACCTATTTTGGCTTTCCAGGATCACATCTTAATCTTGATTGTGGGTTACGTGATCATATGATCACGAGGTTCGCATCACTCAGGAACACAAAACTTCTTAGGGACAATCACGTTTGGGACCAAACACATCTCTGCTGCCTGTATCGGGTTATATAAGTCTACCCCTTCAATGACTTTGAGCCTGGCTTCCAGCGCCTCTATTTTAGCTTGATCAATGCTATCAGATGACTTAGTCTTGTGGGACTCGTTAGCCAATACCACCTCCATGATTGTTAAAGTTGGTGCAAGTGTCGTTAACTGCATAAATATTAGGTTTTGTTGAGGCTCTTGACTCTATTCGCTCATTCTTTCTTCAAGCTAAATTATCGTGGGAGCCTGATTAAAGGTGACTGGTCGGGTAGAAGGACCTTTACTATAGGTATTTCTTAGAATTTTCTCGAGTAAGCTAGTGAGGTGAGCCACACTTGTTTTTAGAGACTCAAACTCGTTTTGAAAATAGGCATCACATTGAGCATGCTTTTCATCTTCTATGACTCTTGCTCGCAGTCTCGTTTTGTAGACTTTTTGGGCACCTGTATTCCAACCTGACATGTATGTATGTCAAATGTATGAACAAGTACATGTAATCTATGATGAACTCACCATTTGAAGGGTGACATATGATCATACCCCTTGCATGATGAAACAAGAATCTTGCTTCTTGTCCAAACTCTATAGTGAAAATTTTTTATGTGATGATCATTGTGTTACCCACAAGTTTTAATTTCAAAATGCTTTCAAGAAAGGCTTGTTTTAATGCAAAACAAAGAGTAGGGAGCATACACCTTAAAGGCAAGTTCTAAAGTCTTTTATACATGACAAGGGTATGTTGGCTATTCAGTCTCTAAAAGAGTTTCTTGCTGTCCCAATGATGGACCTCGTAAAGGTAATATGTAAGCTTAACAAGTAATGGTATGACATGTGCACCAATCATTACCAGTTTAAGCACTCATCAAAGAGTTGTGGTTTAAACAAACTTAAACCTTGACTAACGCATAGAGTAAAGCGTTAAGAGTGGTAAACTTTCTACACTTGCCAAGAAAAAAAGGCTTCGAAAGAAAATAGGTCTACCATGTTGAAGATGGCTATAGGGTAGAAAAAACTCATCCCAAAACTATCGCACTCTATCCCACATTGCCAACATCAAAAAACCTGAGCCCTAAAACTTTTTGATTAGTACTTAAAAGTGTATTTTTATCAAGGTTTTATATCATTATTTTGCACTTAAAGTATCAATAACTCA
>NW_011499915.1:1034165-1034620 GCF_000495115.2 Populus euphratica
ATAACATATCTAATAATATATGATACCTTTAATTTATGGTAAATATTTATTTTAAATGCAGGCCTATCACATAAATGAAAGGATTGATTGAAGAGTTTAAGAACTGAAATTGAATGGACAAAGAGTTGGCCAAACTTAGAAAGGAGATACTCGTGCAGTCCAAATTGGAACACTGTTCGGTAATTAGATCATATTTAGAGTTGTAGATCTCGGATTTAGGTCTACTTTATATGGATAGAAAGTTAAGACATAGGCCTACAACTTTCATAAGAGCCTAAGAATTAAAAATACCATTTTCAAGTCTAAAATGCAGTAACAATAAAGAAGTCCGAATCTATCTTGTAGCCTAAACACTGTTCAATGTTTGACCTATATCTGAAGTTCTAGAAGTCCAAATGACCTCATTTTTTTTCTTCTGAAAAGCTGAGATAATTTCCTAGAACTTTCATGTTTTA
>NW_011499915.1:1035013-1035239 GCF_000495115.2 Populus euphratica
TACTTGTTTGACATACTATTAGTGGATCCTCTAACCTTGATATTTATTGTTATCATTGTTTAATCCTTACGTTAGTCTTCCATCTCAAAGTTCTCATCAACTTCTTCTTCTTTCTCTTTTCTTTTACTACTATTAGTATTATTGTTACTAATATTATTGTTGTTGTTGTTTATAATTGTTGTTTATTATTTGTACAATTAACCTCCCTGTGGTTCGACCCCGGTCT
>NW_011499915.1:1035393-1036663 GCF_000495115.2 Populus euphratica
GAAAGTGAGTACAAAAGCAAAAATCATGTTGGTATTTGTCCAAAACAAATATATTTTGGAAATTCAAATGATTCCATAAATAGGAAAATTGAAATAAAAAAAAAGAAAGATAAACAACACCATAAGGTGACTTAAAAGTTGAGTTTTATTTAAATGAACAAATCATTTTGCATACGTGCATGAAAGCAAGACTTATCGATCCTCAATGCATTGAGATTGAGATAAGAAAAGACCATTTTTGATAAATCATTTCACAAGGTTGAAATCTATCATTTATAGTCCTATTTTAAGCCTAGTAATATTTTTTTTGAAAATAACCTTGATTAAGATCACACCCCACACTTAAGAGGCAAATAAGAGAGGTTTTAAAGACCATCAATAGGAAAAGACCTTATTATCATCTAGACAAAGCAGTGAAGATGGGTGCTGGAATTGATCATGTAATTTGATCTAAGATCACATAAAACAATTGAGATGCTTAACCAAACAAAAAATAAAGAAAACAAAGAGAAAGAGCTCAACCATTTTTTTTTTTTTCCATTTTGGGTAGGTTACCCATTATAATTCGACCATTTCTCCATGTTTTTTATCTGGGTAGGTCACCCATTATAATACAATCATTCCTCCATTTAGGTAGGTCACCCATTATAACATGACCACTTTTTTTTTCTTTTTTCATTTTGGGTAGGTTTTCTATTACAATTCGATCACTTCTCCATGTTTTTATATGGGTAGGTCACCCATTACAATGTGTTCATTCATTCATTTGGGTAGGTCATCCATTACAACTCGATCACTTCGCTATGTTTTTATTTATATAGGTCACCCATTACAATGCGAGCATTCCTTCACTTGGGTAGGTCACCCATGACAACACGACCACTCTTTTTTTTTTCTTTCTATTTTTAGGTAGGTCACTTATCATAACTTGACCACTTCTCCATGTTTTTTATTTGGGTAGGTCACCCATTACAGTACAATTATTCCTCAACTTGGATAGGTCACCTATTACAACACAACCACTTTTTTCTTTTTTCATTTTGGGTAGGGGTGAGCAAAAAAACTGAAAAACCGATTAAACCGAGAAAACCAGAAAAAAAATAACCGAAAAAACCGAACCGAAAAAAAAAACCGATTAAACCGATTAAAATTTTGAAAAAACCAGCCGGTTCAGTTCGGTTTTGGTTTTATAACCAAAAAACTGAAAAACGAACCAAAACCGAAAAAAAAACTGAGCCAAAACCGAGCCAAACCGGAAAAACCGAGCCCA